>NW_027362871.1:1070000-1145000 GCF_046119375.1 Phyllobates terribilis | reverse complement strand
TCCATAATTCATTAGATGAGCGTGATAACGGAAGCTGCGTTGAACGGCGGCGCGTAGGAACGGGCGGTGGAATAAGCGCGCCAAAAAAACTATAAAGTTTACGTTTTTTTTCCGTAATTCATCAAATGAGCGTGATAACGGAAGCTGCGCTGAACGGCGGCGCGTAGGAACGGGCGGTGAAATAAGCGCGCCAAAAAAACTATAAAGTTTACGTTTTTTTTCCGTAATTCATCAGATGAGCGTGATAACGGAAGGTGCGCTGAACCGCGGCGCGTAGGAACGGGCGGTGAAATAAGCGCGCCAAAAAAACTATAAAGTTTACGTTTTTTTCCATAATTCATTAGATGAGCGTGATAACGGAAGCTGCGCTGAACGGCGGCGCGTAGGAAAAGGCAGTGAAATAAGCGCGCCAAAAAAACTATAAAGTTTACGTTTTTTTTCCGTAATTTATCAGATGAGCGTGATAACGAACGCAGCCCTTAACGGCGGCGTCAGAGCGACTTTTTTTTGTTGCAGATTGAATTTTAAGTGCTTTTGCTATCATCAAACCTGTAGCCAGCTCTAATCCTCATTGAGCTATTCCAAGGGTGAGGGCTGGCTAAGGGTCGCCCTGGAGGCACCTGTAGCCAGCTCTCATCCTCATTGAGCTGCTCCAAGGGTGAGGGCTGGCTAGGGGTCGCCCTGGAGGCACCTGTAGCCAGCTCTCATCCTCATTGAGCTGCTCCAAGGGTGAGGGCTGGCTACGGGTCGCCCTGGAGGCACCTGTAGCCAGCTCTCATCCTCATTGAGCTGCTCCAAGGGTGAGGGCTGGCTAGGGGTCGCCCTGGAGGCACCTGTAGCCAGCTCTCATCCTCATTGAGCTGCTCCAAGGGTGAGGGCTGGCTAGGGGTCGCCCTGGAGGCACCTGTAGCCAGCTCTCATCCTCATTGAGCTGCTCCAAGGGTGAGGGCTGGCTAGGGGTCGCCCTGGAGGCACCTGTAGCCAGCTCTCATCCTCATTGAGCTGCTCCAAGGGTGAGGGCTGGCTAGGGGTCGCCCTGGAGGCACCTGTAGCCAGCTCTCATCCTCATTGAGCTGCTCCAAGGGTGAGGGCTGGCTAGGGGTCGCCCTGGAGGCACCTGTAGCCAGCTCTCATCCTCATTGAGCTGCTCCAAGGGTGAGGGCTGGCTAGGGGTCGCCCTGGAGGCACCTGTAGCCAGCTCTCATCCTCATTGAGCTATTCGAAGGGTGAGGGCTGGCTACGTGTCGCCCTGGAGGCACCTGTAGCCAACTCTCATCCTCATTGAGCGTGATAACGGACGCTGTGCTGAACGGCGGCGCATAGGAACGGGCGGTGAAATAAGCGCGCCAAAAAAACTATAAAGTTTACGTTTTTTTTCCGTAATTCATCAGATGAGGGTGATAACGGACGCTGTGCTGAACGGCGGCGCGTAGGAACGGGCGGTGAAATAAGCGCGCCAAAAAAACTATAAAGTTTACGTTTTTTTTCCGTAATCCATCAGATGAGCGTGATAACGGACGCTGCGCTGAATGGCGGCGCGTAGGAACGGGCGGTGAAATAAGCGCGCCAAAAAAACTATAAAGTTTACGTTTTTTTTCCGTAATTCATCAGATGAGCGTGATAACGGATGCTGTGCTGAACGGCGGCACGTAGGAACTGGCGGTGAAATAAGTGCGCCAAAAAAACGATAAAGTTTACGTTTTTTTTCTGTAATTCATCAGATGAGCGTGATAACGGACGCTGCGCTGAACGGCGAAGCGTAGGAACGGGCGGTGAAATAAGCGCGCCAAAAAAACTATAAAGTTTACGTTTTTTTTCCGTAATTCATCAGATGAGCGTGATAACGGAAGCTGCGCTGAACGGTGGCGCGTAGTAACAGGCGGTGAAATAAGCGCGCCAAAAAACTATAAAGTTTACTTTTTTTCCATAATTCATTAGATGAGCGTGATAACGGAAGCTGCGTTGAACGGCGGCGCGTAGGAACGGGCGGTGAAATAAGCGCGCCAAAAAAACTATAAAGTTTACGTTTTTTTTCCGTAATTCATCAAATGAGCGTGATAACGGAAGCTGCGCTGAACGGCGGCGCGTAGGAACGGGCGGTGAAATAAGCGCGCCAAAAAAACTATAAAGTTTACGTTTTTTTTCCGTAATTCATCAGATGAGCGTGATAACGGAAGGTGCGCTGAACCGCGGCGCGTAGGAACGGGCGGTGAAATAAGCGCGCCAAAAAAACTATAAAGTTTACGTTTTTTTCCATAATTCATTAGATGAGCGTGATAACGGAAGCTGCGCTGAACGGCGGCGCGTAGGAAAAGGCAGTGAAATAAGCGCGCCAAAAAAACTATAAAGTTTACGTTTTTTTTCCGTAATTTATCAGATGAGCGTGATAACGAACGCAGCCCTTAACGGCGGCGTCAGAGCGACTTTTTTTTGTTGCAGATTGAATTTTAAGTGCTTTTGCTATCATCAAACCTGTAGCCAGCTCTAATCCTCATTGAGCTATTCCAAGGGTGAGGGCTGGCTAAGGGTCGCCCTGGAGGCACCTGTAGCCAGCTCTCATCCTCATTGAGCTGCTCCAAGGGTGAGGGCTGGCTAGGGGTCGCCCTGGAGGCACCTGTAGCCAGCTCTCATCCTCATTGAGCTGCTCCAAGGGTGAGGGCTGGCTACGGGTCGCCCTGGAGGCACCTGTAGCCAGCTCTCATCCTCATTGAGCTGCTCCAAGGGTGAGGGCTGGCTAGGGGTCGCCCTGGAGGCACCTGTAGCCAGCTCTCATCCTCATTGAGCTGCTCCAAGGGTGAGGGCTGGCTAGGGGTCGCCCTGGAGGCACCTGTAGCCAGCTCTCATCCTCATTGAGCTGCTCCAAGGGTGAGGGCTGGCTAGGGGTCGCCCTGGAGGCACCTGTAGCCAGCTCTCATCCTCATTGAGCTGCTCCAAGGGTGAGGGCTGGCTAGGGGTCGCCCTGGAGGCACCTGTAGCCAGCTCTCATCCTCATTGAGCTGCTCCAAGGGTGAGGGCTGGCTAGGGGTCGCCCTGGAGGCACCTGTAGCCAGCTCTCATCCTCATTGAGCTGCTCCAAGGGTGAGGGCTGGCTAGGGGTCGCCCTGGAGGCACCTGTAGCCAGCTCTCATCCTCATTGAGCTATTCGAAGGGTGAGGGCTGGCTACGTGTCGCCCTGGAGGCACCTGTAGCCAACTCTCATCCTCATTGAGCGTGATAACGGACGCTGTGCTGAACGGCGGCGCATAGGAACGGGCGGTGAAATAAGCGCGCCAAAAAAACTATAAAGTTTACGTTTTTTTTCCGTAATTCATCAGATGAGGGTGATAACGGACGCTGTGCTGAACGGCGGCGCGTAGGAACGGGCGGTGAAATAAGCGCGCCAAAAAAACTATAAAGTTTACGTTTTTTTTCCGTAATCCATCAGATGAGCGTGATAACGGACGCTGCGCTGAATGGCGGCGCGTAGGAACGGGCGGTGAAATAAGCGCGCCAAAAAAACTATAAAGTTTACGTTTTTTTTCCGTAATTCATCAGATGAGCGTGATAACGGATGCTGTGCTGAACGGCGGCACGTAGGAACTGGCGGTGAAATAAGTGCGCCAAAAAAACGATAAAGTTTACGTTTTTTTTCTGTAATTCATCAGATGAGCGTGATAACGGACGCTGCGCTGAACGGCGAAGCGTAGGAACGGGCGGTGAAATAAGCGCGCCAAAAAAACTATAAAGTTTACGTTTTTTTTCCGTAATTCATCAGATGAGCGTGATAACGGAAGCTGCGCTGAACGGTGGCGCGTAGTAACAGGCGGTGAAATAAGCGCGCCAAAAAACTATAAAGTTTACTTTTTTTCCATAATTCATTAGATGAGCGTGATAACGGAAGCTGCGTTGAACGGCGGCGCGTAGGAACGGGCGGTGAAATAAGCGCGCCAAAAAAACTATAAAGTTTACGTTTTTTTTCCGTAATTCATCAAATGAGCGTGATAACGGAAGCTGCGCTGAACGGCGGCGCGTAGGAACGGGCGGTGAAATAAGCGCGCCAAAAAAACTATAAAGTTTACGTTTTTTTTCCGTAATTCATCAGATGAGCGTGATAACGGAAGGTGCGCTGAACCGCGGCGCGTAGGAACGGGCGGTGAAATAAGCGCGCCAAAAAAACTATAAAGTTTACGTTTTTTTCCATAATTCATTAGATGAGCGTGATAACGGAAGCTGCGCTGAACGGCGGCGCGTAGGAAAAGGCAGTGAAATAAGCGCGCCAAAAAAACTATAAAGTTTACGTTTTTTTTCCGTAATTTATCAGATGAGCGTGATAACGAACGCAGCCCTTAACGGCGGCGTCAGAGCGACTTTTTTTTGTTGCAGATTGAATTTTAAGTGCTTTTGCTATCATCAAACCTGTAGCCAGCTCTAATCCTCATTGAGCTATTCCAAGGGTGAGGGCTGGCTAAGGGTCGCCCTGGAGGCACCTGTAGCCAGCTCTCATCCTCATTGAGCTGCTCCAAGGGTGAGGGCTGGCTAGGGGTCGCCCTGGAGGCACCTGTAGCCAGCTCTCATCCTCATTGAGCTGCTCCAAGGGTGAGGGCTGGCTACGGGTCGCCCTGGAGGCACCTGTAGCCAGCTCTCATCCTCATTGAGCTGCTCCAAGGGTGAGGGCTGGCTAGGGGTCGCCCTGGAGGCACCTGTAGCCAGCTCTCATCCTCATTGAGCTGCTCCAAGGGTGAGGGCTGGCTAGGGGTCGCCCTGGAGGCACCTGTAGCCAGCTCTCTTCCTCATTGAGCTGCTCCAAGGGTGAGGGCTGGCTAGGGGTCGCCCTGGAGGCACCTGTAGCCAGCTCTCATCCTCATTGAGCTGCTCCAAGGGTGAGGGCTGGCTAGGGGTCGCCCTGGAGGCACCTGTAGCCAGCTCTCATCCTCATTGAGCTGCTCCAAGGGTGAGGGCTGGCTAGGGGTCGCCCTGGAGGCACCTGTAGCCAGCTCTCATCCTCATTGAGCTGCTCCAAGGGTGAGGGCTGGCTAGGGGTCGCCCTGGAGGCACCTGTAGCCAGCTCTCATCCTCATTGAGCTATTCGAAGGGTGAGGGCTGGCTACGTGTCGCCCTGGAGGCACCTGTAGCCAACTCTCATCCTCATTGAGCGTGATAACGGACGCTGTGCTGAACGGCGGCGCATAGGAACGGGCGGTGAAATAAGCGCGCCAAAAAAACTATAAAGTTTACGTTTTTTTTCCGTAATTCATCAGATGAGGGTGATAACGGACGCTGTGCTGAACGGCGGCGCGTAGGAACGGGCGGTGAAATAAGCGCGCCAAAAAAACTATAAAATTTACGTTTTTTTTCCATAATTCATCAGATGAGCGTGATAACGGAAGCTGCGCTGAACGGCGGCGCGTAGGAACGGGCGGTGAAATAAGCGCGCCAAAAAAGCTATAAAGTGTACGTTTTTTTTCCATAATTCATTAGATGAGCGTGATAACGGAAGCTGCGTTGAACGGCGGCGCGTAGGAACGGGCGGTGAAATAAGCGCGCCAAAAAAACTATAAAGTTTACGTTTTTTTTCCGTAATTCATCAGATGAGCGTGATAACGGACGCTGCGCTGAATGGCGGCGCGTAGGAACGGGCGGTGAAATAAGCGCGCCAAAAAATTATAAAGTTTACGTTTTTTTCCGTAATTCATCAGATGAGCGTGATAACGGATGCTGTGCTGAACGGTGGCACGTAGGAACGGGCGGTGAAATAAGTGCGCCAAAAAAACGATAAAGTTTACGTTTTTTTTCTGTAATTGATCAGATGAGCGTGATAACGGACGCAGCCCTTAACGGCGGCGTCAGAGCGACTTTTTTTTGTTGCAGATTGAATTTTAAGTGCTTTTGGTATCATCAAACCTGTAGCCAGCTCTCATCCTCATTGAGCTATTCCAAGGGTGAGGGCTGGCTAGGGGTCGCCCTGGAGGCACCTGTAGCCAGCTCTCATCCTCATTGAGCTGCTCCAAGGGTGAGGGCTGGCTAGGGGTCGCCCTGGAGGCACCTTTAGCCAGCTCTCATACTCATTGAGGTGCTCCAAGGGTGAGGGCTGGCTAGGGGTCGCCCTGGAGGCACCTGTAGCCAGCTCTCATCCTCATTGAGCTGCTCCAAGGGTGAGGGCTGGCTAGGGGTCGCCCTGGAGGCACCTGTAGCCAGCTCTCATCCTCATTGAGCTGCTCCAAGGGTGAGGGCTGGCTAGGGGTCGCCCTGGAGGCACCTGTAGCCAGCTCTCATCCTCATTGAGCTGCTCCAAGGGTGAGGGCTGGCTAGGGGTCGCCCTGGAGGCACCTGTAGCCAGCTCTCATCCTCATTGAGCTGCTCCAAGGGTGAGGGCTGGCTAGGGGTCGCCCTGGAGGCACCTGTAGCCAGCTCTCATCCTCATTGAGCTGCTCCAAGGGTGAGGGCTGGCTAGGGGTCGCCCTGGAGGCACCTGTAGCCAGCTCTCATCCTCATTGAGCTGCTCCAAGGGTGAGGGCTGGCTAGGGGTCGCCCTGGAGGCACCTGTAGCCAGCTCTCATCCTCATTGAGCTGCTCCAAGGGTGAGGGCTGGCTAGGGGTCGCCCTGGAGGCACCTGTAGCCAGCTCTCATCCTCATTGAGCTGCTCCAAGGGTGAGGGCTGGCTAGGGGTCGCCCTGGAGGCACCTGTAGCCAGCTCTCATCCTCATTGAGCTGCTCCAAGGGTGAGGGCTGGCTAGGGGTCGCCCTGGAGGCACCTGTAGCCAGCTCTCATCCTCATTGAGCTATTCCAAGGGTGAGGGCTGGCTACGTGTCGCCCTGGAGGCACTTGTAGCCAGCTCTCATCCTCATTGAGCGTGATAACGGACGCTGCGCTGAACGGCGGCGCATAGGAACGGGCGGTGAAATAAGTGTGACACCCCAGGGGTCTGGTTGCCACAGTGATAGAGATATTACGTCTGAGAGCAGGTGGGAGGTCCTTTGGTCAGGGATCCTGTGCATGCCACACCTCCTGCCCAGTCTTGGGAGGGGAAGGACTTCCCCTATATAAACCCGGGGCTGAGGCAGAGTTAGTGAGAAAGAAGACAGAACAAGAGTAGAGAAGAGAAGCAGCATAGCAAGAAACATCAGGAGCTCTGTGGGGAGCAGTGTTACAACGAGTCAGGGGCTGGCAGCTGCAGAGCTCGCCCTGACTGAGAAGATTTCTAACCGGACCCGGAGTCCGAGGCTGTGGGGACTAACTCCTACCCAGCAGCAGAAACCGTCCGGCAGAGGATTTCAGGTCCTCTGGCCCAGAAGCCCGAAGGCACGGTCACACGCGTGGGACCAGCACCGCCATCGTGGAGCGGAAGCCATTAGAAGGCCCCGAGTCACCGGCCATACGGGTGAGCACCACACGGTACACTCAGGGACGTGGGCTACTTATTCCCGCCTCTAGCAAGGTAGCCAGAAGAGTACAGTTAGTTGGGAAGGCCTACAACTCCGCCTGGCCAGGGGAAATCCCATCTGCTCAAGGACTGACCAGGCCCCTATCACTAGCAAGTACTCCGGGAGGGTCTTTCTTTGTCACCAGTAAAGACCCTGAACTACACCGCACCGTCTCTGAGTGGTTCCTGCTACCCCCATCATCCACGTCGGCTGCCCTGAGGCCATACCCCTCCCGTTGGGGGTTATACCATCCACGCTGCACCATCCTTCCACCGGCCTCAGCGGTCTGCCCTGCAGCGGCAGCTCCATAGCTGAATTCAACGGGTGGCGTAGTCACCAACCATCTACTGCTAGTACATCGCCGCTCAGTTTGACTCCCTGGGCACGGACTGGGTCGCCGCCACGAGACTACAACCCTCAAGAGATCCGGCTCCGGGTAAGCTCCCGCGTGCGCATCGCAGCGCGACACAGGCCCAGGGGCGCGTCATAAGCGCGCCAAAAAAACTATAAAGTTTACGTTTTTTTTCCGTAATTCATCAGATGAGGGTGATAACGGACGCTGCGCTGAACGGCGGCGCGTAGGAACGGGCGGTGAAATAAGCGCGCCAAAAAAACTATAAAGTTTACGTTTTTTTTCCGTAATTCATCAGATGAGCGTGATAACGGACGCTGCGCTGAATGGCGGCGCGTAGGAACGGGCGGTGAAATAAGCGCGCCAAAAAAACTATAAAGTTTACGTTTTTTTTTCTGTAATTTATCAGATCAGCGTGATAACGGACGCAGCCCTTAACGGCGGCGTCAGAGCGACTTTATTTTGTTGCAGATTGAATTTTAAGTGCTTTTGCTATCATCAAACCTGTAGCCAGCTCTCATCCTCATTGAGCTATTCCAAGGGTGAGGGCTGGCTAGGGGTCGCCCTGGAGGCACCTGTAGCCAGCTCTCATCCTCATTGAGCTGCTCCAAGGGTGAGGGCTGGCTAGGGGTCGCCCTGGAGGCACCTGTAGCCAGCTCTCATCCTCATTGAGCTGCTCCAAGGGTGAGGGCTGGCTAGGGGTCGCCCTGGAGGCACCTGTAGCCAGCTCTCATCCTCATTGAGCTGCTCCAAGGGTGAGGGCTGGCTAGGGGTCGCCCTGGAGGCACCTGTAGCCAGCTCTCATCCTCATTGAGCTGCTCCAAGGGTGAGGGCTGGCTAGGGGTCGCCCTGGAGGCACCTGTAGCCAGCTCTCATCCTCATTGAGCTGCTCCAAGGGTGAGGGCTGGCTAGGGGTCGCCCTGGAGGCACCTGTAGCCAGCTCTCATCCTCATTGAGCTGCTCCAAGGGTGAGGGCTGGCTAGGAGTCGCCCTGGAGGCACCTGTAGCCAGCTCTCATCCTCATTGAGCTATTCCAAGGGTGAGGGCTGGCTACGTGTCGCCCTGGAGGCACTTGTAGCCAGCTCTCATCCTCATTGAGCGTGATAACGGACGCTGCGCTGAACGGCGGCGCATAGGAACGGGCGGTGAAATAAGCGTGCCAAAAAAACTATAAAGTTTACGGTTTTTTTCCGTAATTCATCAGATGAGCGTGATAACGGATGCTGTGCTGAACGGCGGCACGTAGGAACGGGCGATGAAATAAGTGCGCCAAAAAAACGATAAAGTTTAAGTTTTTTTTCTGTAATTTATCAGATCAGCGTGATAACGGACGCAGCCCTTAACGGCGGCGTCAGAGCGACTTTATTTTGTTGCAGATTGAATTTTAAGTGCTTTTGCTATCATCAAACCTGTAGCCAGCTCTCATCCTCATTGAGCTATTCCAAGGGTGAGGGCTGGCTAGGGGTCGCCCTGGAGGCACCTGTAGCCAGCTCTCATCCACATTGAGCTGCTCCAAGGGTGAGGGCTGGCTAGGGGTCGCCCTGGAGGCACCTGTAGCCAGCTCTCATCCTCATTGAGCTGCTCCAAGGGTGAGGGCTGGCTAGGGGTCGCCCTGGAGGCACCTGTAGCCAGCTCTCATCCTCATTGAGCTGCTCCAAGGGTGAGGGCTGGCTAGGGGTCGCCCTGGAGGCACCTGTAGCCAGCTCTCATCCTCATTGAGCTGCTCCAAGGGTGAGGGCTGGCTAGGGGTCGCCCTGGAGGCACCTGTAGCCAGCTCTCATCCTCATTGAGCTGCTCCAAGGGTGAGGGCTGGCTAGGGGTCGCCCTGGAGGCACCTGTAGCCAGCTCTCATCCTCATTGAGCTATTCCAAGGGTGAGGGCTGGCTACGTGTCGCCCTGGAGGCACTTGTAGCCAGCTCTCATCCTCATTGAGCGTGATAACGGACGCTGCGCTGAACGGCGGCGCATAGGAACGGGCGGTGAAATAAGCGCGCCAAAAAAACTATAAAGTTTACGTTTTTTTTCCGTAATTCATCAGATGAGGGTGATAACGGACGCTGCGCTGAACGGCGGCGCGTAGGAACGGGCGGTGAAATAAGCGCGCCAAAAAAACTATAAAGTTTACGTTTTTTTTCCGTAATTCATCAGATGAGCGTGATAACGGACGCTGCGCTGAATGGCGGCGCGTAGGAACGGGCGGTGAAATAAGCGTGCCAAAAAAACTATAAAGTTTACGTTTTTTTTCCGTAATTCATCAGATGAGCGTGATAACGGATGCTGTGCTGAACGGCGGCACGTAGGAACGGGCGATGAAATAAGTGCGCCAAAAAAACTATAAAGTTTACGTTCTTTTTCCGTAATTCATCAGATGAGCGTGATAACGGATGCTGTGCTGAACGGCGGCACGTAGGAACGGGCGATGAAATAAGTGCGCCAAAAAAACAATAAAGTTTACGTTTTTTTTCTGTAATTTATCAGATCACCGTGATAACGGACGCAGCCCTTAACGGCGGCGTCAGAGCGACTTTTTTTTGTTGCAGATTGAATTTTAAGTGCTTTTGCTATCATCAAACCTGTAGCCAGCTCTCATCCTCATTGAGCTATTCCAAGGGTGAGGGCTGGCTAAGGGTCGCCCTGGAGGCACCTGTAGCCAGCTCTCATCCTCATTGAGCTGCTCCAAGGGTGAGGGCTGGCTAGGGGTCGCCCTGGAGGCACCTGTAGCCAGCTCTCATCCTCATTGAGCTGCTCCAAGGGTGAGGGCTGGCTAGGGGTCGCCCTGGAGGCACCTGTAGCCAGCTCTCATCCTCATTGAGCTGCTCCAAGGGTGAGGGCTGGCTACGGGTCGCCCTGGAGGCACCTGTAGCCAGCTCTCATCCTCATTGAGCTGCTCCAAGGGTGAGGGCTGGCTAGGGGTCGCCCTGGAGGCACCTGTAGCCAGCTCTCATCCTCATTGAGCTGCTCCAAGGGTGAGGGCTGGCTAGGGGTCGCCCTGGAGGCACCTGTAGCCAGCTCTCATCCTCATTGAGCTGCTCCAAGGGTGAGGGCTGGCTAGGGGTCGCCCTGGAGGCACCTGTAGCCAGCTCTCATCCTCATTGAGCTGCTCCAAGGGTGAGGGCTGGCTAGGGGTCGCCCTGGAGGCACCTGTAGCCAGCTCTCATCCTCATTGAGCTGCTCCAAGGGTGAGGGCTGGCTAGGGGTCGCCCTGGAGGCACCTTTAGCCAGCTCTCATCCTCATTGAGCTGCTCCAAGGGTGAGGGCTGGCTAGGGGTCGCCCTGGAGGCACCTGTAGCCAGCTCTCATCCTCATTGAGCTATTCGAAGGGTGAGGGCTGGCTACGTGTCGCCCTGGAGGCACCTGTAGCCAACTCTCATCCTCATTGAGCGTGATAACGGACGCTGCGCTGAACGGCGGCGCATAGGAACGGGCGGTGAAATAAGCGCGCCAAATAAACAATAAAGTTTACGTTTTTTTTCCGTAATTCATCAGATGAGGGTGATAACGGACGCTGCGCTGAACGGCGGCGCGTAGGAACGGGCGGTGAAATAAGCGCGCCAAAAAAACTATAAAATTTACGTTTTTTTTCCGTAATTCATCAGATGAGCGTGATAACGGAAGCTGCGCTAAACGGCGGCGCGTAGGAACGGGCGGTGAAATAAGCGCGCCAAAAAAGCTATAAAGTGTACGTTTTTTTTCCATAATTCATTAGATGAGCGTGATAACGGAAGCTGCGTTGAACGGCGGCGCGTAGGAACGGGCGGTGAAATAAGCGCGCCAAAAAAACTATAAAGTTTACGTTTTTTTCCGTAATTCATCAGATGAGCGTGATAACGGACGCTGCGCTGAATGGCGGCGCGTAGGAACGGGCGGTGAAATAAGCGCGCCAAAAAAACTATAAAGTTTACGTTTTTTTTCCGTAATTCATCAGATGAGCGTGATAACGGATGCTGTGCTGAACGGCGGCACGTAGGAACGGGCGGTGAAATAAGTGCGCCAAAAAAACGATAAAGTTTACGTTTTTTTTCTGTAATTTATCAGATGAGCGTGATAACGGACGCAGCCCTTAACGGCGGCGTCAGAGCGACTTTTTTTTGTTGCAGATTGAATTTTAAGTGCTTTTGGTATCATCAAACCTGTAGCCAGCTCTCATCCTCATTGAGCTATTCCAAGGGTGAGGGCTGGCTAGGGGTCGCCCTGGAGGCACCTGTAGCCAGCTCTCATCCTCATTGAGCTGCTCCAAGGGTGAGGGCTGGCTAGGGGTCGCCCTGGAGGCACCTGTAGCCAGCTCTCATCCTGATTGAGCTGCTCCAAGGGTGAGGGCTGGCTAGGGGTCGCCCTGGAGGCACCTGTAGCCAGCTCTCATCCTCATTGAGCTGCTCCAAGGGTGAGGGCTGGCTAGGGGTCGCCCTGGAGGCACCTGTAGCCAGCTCTCATCCTCATTGAGCTGCTCCAAGGGTGAGGGCTGGCTAGGGGTCGCCCTGGAGGCACCTGTAGCCAGCTCTCATCCTCATTGAGCTGCTCCAAGGGTGAGGGCTGGCTAGGGGTCGCCCTGGAGGCACCTGTAGCCAGCTCTCATCCTCATTGAGCTGCTCCAAGGGTGAGGGCTGGCTAGGGGTCGCCCTGGAGGCACCTGTAGCCAGCTCTCATCCTCATTGAGCTGCTCCAAGGGTGAGGGCTGGCTAGGGGTCGCCCTGGAGGCACCTGTAGCCAGCTCTCATCCTCATTGAGCTATTCCAAGGGTGAGGGCTGGCTACGTGTCGCCCTGGAGGCACTTGTAGCCAGCTCTCATCCTCATTGAGCGTGATAACGGACGCTGCGCTGAACGGCGGCGCATAGGAACGGGCGGTGAAATAAGCGCGCCAAAAAAACTATAAAGTTTACATTTTTTTTTTGTAATTCATCAGATGAGGGTGATAACGGACGCTGCGCTGAACGGCGGCGCGTAGGAACGGGCGGTGAAATAAGTGCGCCAAAAAAACTATAAAGTTTACGTTTTTTTTCCGTAATTCATCAGATGAGCGTGATAACGGACGCTGCGCTGAATGGCGGCGCGTAGGAACGGGCGGTGAAATAAGCGCGCCAAAAAATCTATAAAGTTTACGTTTTTTTTCCGTAATTCATCAGATGAGCGTGATAACGGATGCTGTGCTGAACGGCGGCACGTAGGAACGGGCGATGAAATAAGTGCGCCAAAAAAACTATAAAGTTTACGTTTTTTTTCCGTAATTCATCAGATGAGCGTGATAACGGATGCTGTGCTGAACGGCGGCACGTAGGAACGGGCGATGAAATAAGTGCGCCAAAAAAACGATAAAGTTTACGTTTTTTTTCTGTAATTTATCAGATCAGCGTGATAACGGACGCAGCCCTTAACGGCGGCGTCAGAGCGACTTTATTTTGTTGCAGATTGAATTTTAAGTGCTTTTGCTATCATCAAACCTGTAGCCAGCTCTCATCCTCATTGAGCTATTCCAAGGGTGAGGGCTGGCTAAGGGTCGCCCTGGAGGCACCTGTAGCCAGCTCTCATCCTCATTGAGCTGCTCCAAGGGTGAGGGCTGGCTAGGGGTCGCCCTGGAGGCACCTGTAGCCAGCTCTCATCCTCATTGAGCTGCTCCAAGGGTGAGGGCTGGCTAGGGGTCGCCCTGGAGGCACCTGTAGCCAGCTCTCATCCTCATTGAGCTGCTCCAAGGGTGAGGGCTGGCTACGGGTCGCCCTGGAGGCACCTGTAGCCAGCTCTCATCCTCATTGAGCTGCTCCAAGGGTGAGGGCTGGCTAGGGGTCGCCCTGGAGGCACCTGTAGCCAGCTCTCATCCTCATTGAGCTGCTCCAAGGGTGAGGGCTGGCTAGGGGTTGCCCTGGAGGCACCTGTAGCCAGCTCTCATCCTCATTGAGCTGCTCCAAGGGTGAGGGCTGGCTAGGGTTCGCCCTGGAAGCACCTGTAGCCAGCTCTCATCCTCATTGAGCTGCTCCAAGGGTGAGGGCTGGCTAGGGGTCGCCCTGGAGGCACCTGTAGCCAGCTCTCATCCTCATTGAGCTATTCCAAGGGTGAGGGCTGGCTACGTGTCGCCCTGGAGGCACTTGTAGCCAGCTCTCATCCTCATTGAGCGTGATAACGGACGCTGCGCTGAACGGCGGCGCATAGGAACGGGCGGTGAAATAAGCGCGCCAAAAAAAACTATAAAGTTTACGTTTTTTTTCCGTAATTCATCAGATGAGGGTGATAACGGACGCTGCGCTGAACGGCGGTGCGTAAGAACGGGCGGTGAAATAAGCGCGCCAAAAAAACTATAAAGTTTACGTTTTTTTTCCGTAAATCATCAGATGAGCGTGATAACGGATGCTGTGCTGAACGGCGGCACGTAGGAACGGGCGATGAAATAAGTGCGCCAAAAAAACGATAAAGTTTACGTTTTTTTTCTGTAATTTATCAGATCACCGTGATAACGGACGCAGCCCTTAACGGCGGCGTCAGAGCGACTTTTTTTTGTTGCAGATTGAATTTTAAGTGTTTTGCTATCATCAAACCTGTAGCCAGCTCTCATCCTCATTGAGCTATTCCAAGGGTGAGGGCTGGCTAAGGGTCGCCCTGGAGGCACCTGTAGCCAGCTCTCATCCTCATTGAGCTGCTCCAAGGGTGAGGGCTGGCTAGGGGTCGCCCTGGAGGCACCTGTAGCCAGCTCTCATCCTCATTGAGCTGCTCCAAGGGTGAGGGCTGGCTAGGGGTCGCCCTGGAGGCACCTGTAGCCAGCTCTCATCCTCATTGAGCTGCTCCAAGGGTGAGGGCTGGCTAGGGGTCGCCCTGGAGGCACCTGTAGCCAGCTCTCATCCTCATTGAGCTGCTCCAAGGGTGAGGGCTGGCTAGGGGTCGCCCTGGAGGCACCTGTAGCCAGCTCTCATCCTCATTGAGCTGCTCCAAGGGTGAGGGCTGGCTAGGGGTCGCCCTGGAGGCACCTGTAGCCAGCTCTCATCCTCATTGAGCTGCTCCAAGGGTGAGGGCTGGCTAGGGGTCGCCCTGGAGGCACCTGTAGCCAGCTCTCATCCTCATTGAGCTGCTCCAAGGGTGAGGGCTGGCTAGGGGTCGCCCTGGAGGCACCTGTAGCCAGCTCTCATCCTCATTGAGCTGCTCCAAGGGTGAGGGCTGGCTAGGGGTCGCCCTGGAGGCACCTGTAGCCAGCTCTCATCCTCATTGAGCTGCTCCAAGGGTGAGGGCTGGCTACGGGTCGCCCTGGAGGCACCTGTAGCCAGCTCTCATCCTCATTGAGCTGCTCCAAGGGTGAGGGCTGGCTAGGGGTCGCCCTGGAGGCACCTGTAGCCAGCTCTCATCCTCATTGAGCTGCTCCAAGGGTGAGGGCTGGCTAGGGGTCGCCCTGGAGGCACCTGTAGCCAGCTCTCATCCTCATTGAGGTGCTCCAAGGGTGAGGGCTGGCTAGGGGTCGCCCTGGAGGCACCTGTAGCCAGCTCTCATCCTCATTGAGCTGCTCCAAGGGTGAGGGCTGGCTAGGGGTCGCCCTGGAGGCACCTGTAGCCAGCTCTCATCCTCATTGAGCTGCTCCAAGGGTGAGGGCTGGCTAGGGGTCGCCCTGGAGGCACCTGTAGCCAGCTCTCATCCTCATTGAGCTGCTCCAAGGGTGAGGGCTGGCTAGGGGTCGCCCTGGAGACACCTGTAGCCAGCTCTCATCCTCATTGAGCTATTCGAAGGGTGAGGGCTGGCTACGTGTCGCCCTGGAGGCACCTGTAGCCAACTCTCATCCTCATTGAGCGTGATAACGGACGCTGCGCTGAACGGCGGCGCATAGGAACGGGCGGTGAAATAAGCGCGCCAAAAAAACTAGAAAGTTTACGTTTTTTTTCGTAATTCATCAGATGAGGGTGATAACGGACGCTGCGCTGAACGGCGGCGCGTAGGAACGGGCGGTGAAATAAGCGCGCCAAAAAAACTATAAAATTTACGTTTTTTTTCCGTAATTCATCAGATGAGCGTGATAACGGAAGCTGCGCTGAACGGCGGCGCGTAGGAACGGGCGGTGAAATAAGCGTGCCAAAAAAGCTATAAAGTGTACGTTTTTTTTCCATAATTCATTAGATGAGCGTGATAAAGGAAGCTGCGTTGAACGGCGGCGCGTAGGAACGGGCGGTGAAATAAGCGCGCCAAAAAAACTATAAAGTTTACGTTTTTTTTCCGTAAATCATCAGATGAGCGTGATAACGGATGCTGTGCTGAACGGCGGCACGTAGGAACGGGCGATGAAATAAGTGCGCCAAAAAAACGATAAAGTTTACGTTTTTTTTCTGTAATTTATCAGATCATCGTGATAACGAACGCAGCCCTTAACGGCGGCGTCAGAGCGACTTTTTTTTGTTGCAGATTGAATTTTAAGTGCTTTTGCTATCATCAAACCTGTAGCCAGCTCTCATCCTCATTGAGCTATTCCAAGGGTGAGGGCTGGCTAAGGGTCGCCCTGGAGGCACCTGTAGCCAGCTCTCATCCTCATTGAGCTGCTCCAAGGGTGAGGGCTGGCTAGGGGTCGCCCTGGAGGCACCTGTAGCCAGCTCTCATCCTCATTGAGCTGCTCCAAGGGTGAGGGCTGGCTAGGGGTCGCCCTGGAGGCACCTGTAGCCAGCTCTCATCCTCATTGAGCTGCTCCAAGGGTGAGGGCTGGCTAGGGGTCGCCCTGGAGGCACCTGTAGCCAGCTCTCATCCTCATTGAGCTGCTCCAAGGGTGAGGGCTGGCTAGGGGTCGCCCTGGAGGCACCTGTAGCCAGCTCTCATCCTCATTGAGCTGCTCCAAGGGTGAGGGCTGGCTAGGGGTCGCCCTGGAGGCACCTGTAGCCAGCTCTCATCCTCATTGAGCTGCTCCAAGGGTGAGGGCTGGCTAGGGGTCGCCCTGGAGGCACCTGTAGCCAGCTCTCATCCTCATTGAGCTGCTCCAAGGGTGAGGGCTGGCTAGGGGTCGCCCTGGAGGCACCTGTAGCCAGCTCTCATCCTCATTGAGCTGCTCCAAGGGTGAGGGCTGGCTAGGGGTCGCCCTGGAGGCACCTGTAGCCAGCTCTCATCCTCATTGAGCTGCTCCAAGGGTGAGAGCTGGCTAGGGGTCGCCCTGGAGGCACCTGTAGCCAGCTCTCATCCTCATTGAGCTGCTCCAAGGGTGAGGGCTGGCTAGGGGTCGCCCTGGAGGCACCTGTAGCCAGCTCTCATCCTCATTGAGCTGCTCCAAGGGTGAGGGCTGGCTAGGGGTCGCCCTGGAGGCACCTGTAGCCAGCTCTCATCCTCATTGAGCTGCTCCAAGGGTGAGGGCTGGCTAGGGGTCGCCCTGGAGGCACCTGTAGCCAGCTCTCATCCTCATTGAGCTGCTCCAAGGGTGAGGGCTGGCTAGGGGTCGCCCTGGTGACACCTGTAGCCAGCTCTCATCCTCATTGAGCTATTCGAAGGGTGAGGGCTGGCTACGTGTCGCCCTGGAGGCACCTGTAGCCAACTCTCATCCTCATTGAGCGTGATAACGGACGCTGCGCTGAACGGCGGCGCATAGGAACGGGCGGTGAAATAAGCGCGCCAAAAAAACTATAAAGTTTACGTTTTTTTTCGTAATTCATCAGATGAGGGTGATAACGGACGCTGCGCTGAACGGCGGCGCGTAGGAACGGGCGGTGAAATAAGCGCGCCAAAAAAACTATAAAATTTACGTTTTTTTTCCGTAATTCATCAGATGAGCGTGATAACGGAAGCTGCGCTGAACGGCGGCGCGTAGGAACGGGCGGTGAAATAAGCGCGCCAAAAAAGCTATAAAGTGTACGTTTTTTTTCCATAATTCATTAGATGAGCGTGATAACGGAAGCTGCGTTGAACGGCGGCGCGTAGGAACGGGCGGTGAAATAAGCGCGCCAAAAAAACTATAAAGTTTACGTTTTTTTTCCGTAATTCATCAGATGAGCGTGATAACGGACGCTGCGCTGAATGGCGGCGCGTAGAAACGGGCGGTGAAATAAGCGCGCCAAAAAAACTATAAAGTTTACGGTTTTTTTCCGTAATTCATCAGATGAGCGTGATAACGGATGCTGTGCTGAACGACGGCACGTAGGAACGGGCGGTGAAATAAGTGCGCCAAAAAAACGATAAAGTTTACGTTTTTTTTCTGTAATTTATCAGATGAGCGTGATAACGGACGCAGCCCTTAACGGCGGCGTCAGAGCGACTTTTTTTTGTTGCAGATTGAATTTTAAGTGCTTTTGGTATCATCAAACCTGTAGCCAGCTCTCATCCTCATTGAGCTATTCCAAGGGTGAGGGCTGGCTAGGGGTCGCCCTGGAGGCACCTGTAGCCAGCTCTCATCCTCACTGAGCTGCTCCAAGGGTGAGGGCTGGCTAGGGGTCGCCCTGGAGGCACCTGTAGCCAGCTCTCATCCTCATTGAGCTGCTCCAAGGGTGAGGGCTGGCTAGGGGTCGCCCTGGAGGCACCTGTAGCCAGCTCTCATCCTCATTGAGCTGCTCCAAGGGTGAGGGCTGGCTAGGGGTCGCCCTGGAGGCACCTGTAGCCAGCTCTCATCCTCATTGAGCTGCTCCAAGCGTGAGGGCTGGCTAGGGGTCGCCCTGGAGGCACCTGTAGCCAGCTCTCATCCTCATTGAGCTGCTCCAAGGGTGAGGGCTGGCTAGGGGTCGCCCTGGAGTCACCTGTAGCCAGCTCTCATCCTCATTGAGCTGCTCCAAGGGTGAGGACTGGCTAGGGGTCGCCCTGGAGGCACCTGTAGCCAGCTCTCATCCTCATTGAGCTGCTCCAAGGGTGAGGGCTGGCTAGGGGTCGCCCTGGAGGCACCTGTAGCCAGCTCTCATCCTCATTGAGCTGCTCCAAGGGTGAGGGCTGGCTAGGGGTCGCCATGGAGGCACCTGTAGCCAGCTCTCATCCTCATTGAGCTGCTCCAAGGGTGAGGGCTGGCTAGGGGTCGCCCTGGAGGCACCTGTAGCCAGCTCTCATCCTCATTGAGCTGCTCCAAGGGTGAGGGCTGGCTAGGGGTCGTCCTGGAGGCACCTGTAGCCAGCTCTCATCCTCATTGAGCTGCTCCAAGGGTGAGGGCTGGCTAGGGGTCGCCCTGGAGGCACCTGTAGCCAGCTCTTATCCTCATTGAGCTGCTCCAAGGGTGAGGGCTGGCTAGGGGTCGCCCTGGAGGCACCTGTAGCCAGCTCTCATCCTCATTGAGCTGCTCCAAGGGTGAGGGCTGGCTAGGGGTCGCCCTGGAGGCACCTGTAGCCAGCTCTCATCCTCATTGAGCTGCTCCAAGGCTGAGGGCTGGCTAGGGGTCGCCCTGGAGGCACCTGTAGCCAGCTCTCATCCTCATTGAGCTGCTCCAAGGGTGAGGGCTGGCTAGGGGTCGCCCTGGAGGCACCTGTAGCGAGCTCTCATCATCATTGAGCTATTCCAAGGGTGAGAGCTGGCTACGTGTCGCCCTGGAGGCACTTGTAGCCAGCTCTCATCCTCATTGAGCGTGATAACGGACGCTGCGCTGAACGGCGGCGCATAGGAACGGGCGGTGAAATAAGCGCGACAAAAAAAACTATAAAGTTTACGTTTTTTTTCCGTAATTCATCAGATGAGGGTGATAACGGACGCTGCGCTGAACGGCGGCGTGTAGGAACGGGCGGTGAAATAAGCGCGCCAAAAAAACTATAAAGTTTACGTTTTTTTTCCGTAATTCATCAGATGAGCATGATAACGGACGCTGCGCTGAATGGCGGCGCGTAGGAACGGGCGGTGAAATAAGCGCGCCAAAAAAACTATAAAGTTTACTTTTTTTTTCCGTAATTCATCAGATGAGCGTGATAACGGATGCTGTGCTGAACGGCGACACGTAGGAACGGGCGATGAAATAAGTGCGCCAAAAAAACGATAAAGTTTACGTTTTTTTTCTGTAATTTATCAGATCAGCGTGATAACGGACGCAGCCCTTAACGGCGGCGTCAGAGCGACTTTTTTTTGTTGTAGATTGAATTTTAAGTGCTTTTGCTATCATCAAACCTGTAGCCAGCTCTCATCCTCATTGAGCTATTCCAAGGGTGAGGGCTGGCTAAGGGTCGCCCTGGAGGCACCTGTAGCCAGCTCTCATCCTCATTGAGCTGCTCCAAGGGTGAGGGCTGGCTAGGGGTCGCCCTGGAGGCACCTGTAGCCAGCTCTCATCCTCATTGAGCTGCTCCAAGGGTGAGGGCTGGCTAGGGGTCGCCCTGGAGGCACCTGTAGCCAGCTCTCATCCTCATTGAGCTGCTCCAAGGGTGAGGGCTGGCTAGGGGTCGCCCTGGAGGCACCTGTAGCCAGCTCTCATCCTCATTGAGCTGCTCCAAGGGTGAGGGCTGGCTAGGGGTCGCCCTGGAGGCACCTGTAGCCAGCTCTCATCCTCATTGAGCTGCTCCAAGGGTGAGGGCTGGCTAGGGGTCTCCCTGGAGGCACCTGTAGCCAGCTCTCATCCTCATTGAGCTGCTCCAAGGGTGAGGGCTGGCTAGGGGTCGCCCTGGAGGCACCTGTAGCCAGCTCTCATCCTCATTGAGCTGCTCCAAGGGTGAGGGCTGGCTAGGGGTCGCCCTGGAGGCACCTGTAGCCAGCTCTCATCCTCATTGAGCTGCTCCAAGGGTGAGGGCTGGCTAGGGGTCGCCCTGGAGGCACCTGTAGCCAGCTCTCATCCTCATTGAGCTGCTCCAAGGGTGAGGGCTGGCTAGGGGTCGCCCTGGAGGCACCTGTAGCCAGCTCTCATCCTCATTGAGCTGCTCCAAGGGTGAGGGCTGGCTAGGGGTCGCCCTGGAGGCACCTGTAGCCAGCTCTCATCCTCATTGAGCTGCTCCAAGGGTGAGGGCTGGCTAGGGGTCGCCCTGGAGGCACCTGTAGCCAGCTCTCATCCTCATTGAGCTGCTCCAAGGGTGAGGGCTGGCTAGGGGTCGCCCTGGAGGCACCTGTAGCCAGCTCTCATCCTCATTGAGCTGCTCCAAGGGTGAGAGCTGGCTAGGGGTCGCCCTGGAGGCACCTGTAGCCAGCTCTCATCCTCATTGAGCTGCTCCAAGGGTGAGGGCTGGCTAGGGGTCGCCCTGGAGGCACCTGTAGCCAGCTCTCATCCTCATTGAGCTGCTCCAAGGGTGAGGGCTGGCTAGGGGTCGCCCTGGAGGCACCTGTAGCCAGCTCTCATCCTCATTGAGCTGCTCCAAGGGTGAGGGCTGGCTAGGGGTCGCCCTGGAGGCACCTGTAGCCAGCTCTCATCCTCATTGAGCTGCTCCAAGGGTGAGGGCTGGCTAGGGGTCGCCCTGGAGGCACCTGTAGCCAGCTCTCATCCTCATTGAGCTGCTCCAAGGGTGAGGGCTGGCTAGGGGTCGCCCTGGAGGCACCTGTAGCCAGCTCTCATCCTCATTGAGCTGCTCCAAGGGTGAGGGCTGGCTAGGGGTCGCCCTGGAGACACCTGTAGCCAGCTCTCATCCTCATTGAGCTATTCGAAGGGTGAGGGCTGGCTACGTGTCGCCCTGGAGGCACCTGTAGCCAACTCTCATCCTCATTGAGCGTGATAACGGACGCTGCGCTGAACGGCGGCGCATAGGAACGGGCGGTGAAATAAGCGCGCCAAAAAAACTATAAAGTTTACGTTTTTTTTCGTAATTCATCAGATGAGGGTGATAACGGACGCTGCGCTGAACGGCGGCGCGTAGGAACGGGCGGTGAAATAAGCGCGCCAAAAAAACTATAAAATTTACATTTTTTTTCCGTAATTCATCAGATGAGCGTGATAACGGAAGCTGCGCTGAACGGCGGCGCGTAGGAACGGGCGGTGAAATAAGCGCGCCAAAAAAGCTATAAAGTGTACGTTTTTTTTCCATAATTCATTAGATGAGCGTGATAACGGAAGCTGCGTTGAACGGCGGCGCGTAGGAACGGGCGGTGAAATAAGCGCGCCAAAAAAACTATAAAGTTTACGTTTTTTTTCCGTAATTCATCAGATGAGCGTGATAACGGACGCTGCGCTGAATGGCGGCGCGTAGGAACGGGCGGTGAAATAAGCGCGCCAAAAAAACTATAAAGTTTACGTTTTTTTTCCGTAATTCATCAGATGAGCGTGATAACGGATGCTGTGCTGAACGGCGGCACGTAGGAACGGGCGGTGAAATAAGTGCGCCAAAAAAACGATAAAGTTTACTTTTTTTTCTGTAATTTATCAGATGAGCGTGATAACGGACGCAGCCCTTAACGGCGGCGTCAGAGCGACTTTTTTTTGTTGCAGATTGAATTTTAAGTGCTTTTGGTATCATCAAACCTGTAGCCAGCTCTCATCCTCATTGAGCTATTCCAAGGGTGAGGGCTGGCTAGGGGTCGCCCTGGAGGCACCTGTAGCCAGCTCTCATCCTCATTGAGCTGCTCCAAGGGTGAGGGCTGGCTAGGGGTCGCCCTGGAGGCACCTGTAGCCAGCTCTCATCCTCATTGAGCTGCTCCAAGGGTGAGGGCTGGCTAGGGGTCGCCCTGGAGGCACCTGTAGCCAGCTCTCATCCTCATTGAGCTGCTCCAAGGGTGAGGGCTGGCTAGGGGTCGTCCTGGAGGCACCTGTAGCCAGCTCTCATCCTCATTGAGCTGCTCCAAGGGTGAGGGCTGGCTAGGGGTCGCCCTGGAGGCACCTGTAGCCAGCTCTCATCCTCATTGAGCTGCTCCAAGGGTGAGTGCTGGCTAGGGGTCGCCCTGGAGGCACCTGTAGCCAGCTCTCATCCTCATTGAGCTGCTCCAAGTGTGAGGGCTGGCTAGGGGTCGCCCTGGAGGCACCTGTAGCCAGCTCTCATCCTCATTGAGCTGCTCCAAGGGTGAGGGCTGGCTAGGGGTCGCCCTGGAGGCACCTGTAGCCAGCTCTCATCCTCATTGAGCTATTCCAAGGGTGAGGGCTGGCTACGTGTCGCCCTGGAGGCACTTGTAGCCAGCTCTCATCCTCATTGAGCGTGATAACGGACGCTGCGCTGAACGGCGGCGCATAGGAACGGGCGGTGAAATAAGCGCGCCATAAAAAACTATAAAGTTTACGTTTTTTTTCCGTAATTCATCAGATGAGGGTGATAACGGACGCTGCGCTGAACGGCGGCGCGTAGGAACGGGCGGTGAAATAAGCGCGCCAAAAAAACTATAAAGTTTACGTTTTTTTTCCGTAATTCATCAGATGAGCATGATAACGGACGCTGCGCTGAATAGCGGCGCGTAGGAACGGGCGGTGAAATAAGCGCGCCAAAAAAACTATAAAGTTTACTTTTTTTTTCCGTAATTCATCAGATGAGCGTGATAACGGATGCTGTGCTGAACGGCGACACGTAGGAACGGGCGATGAAATAAGTGCGCCAAAAAAACGATAAAGTTTACGTTTTTTTTCTGTAATTTATCAGATCAGCGTGATAACGGACGCAGCCCTTAACGGCGGCGTCAGAGCGACTTTTTTTTGTTGTAGATTGAATTTTAAGTGCTTTTGCTATCATCAAACCTGTAGCCAGCTCTCATCCTCATTGAGCTATTCCAAGGGTGAGGGCTGGCTAAGGGTCGCCCTGGAGGCACCTGTAGCCAGCTCTCATCCTCATTGAGCTGCTCCAAGGGTGAGGGCTGGCTAGGGGTCGCCCTGGAGGCACCTGTAGCCAGCTCTCATCCTCATTGAGCTGCTCCAAGGGTGAGGGCTGACTAGGGGTCGCCCTGGAGGCACCTGTAGCCAGCTCTCATCCTCATTGAGCTGCTCCAAGGGTGAGGGCTGGCTAGGGGTCGCCCTGGAGGCACCTGTAGCCAGCTCTCATCCTCATTGAGCTGCTCCAAGGGTGAGGGCTGGCTAGGGGTCGCCCTGGAGGCACCTGTAGCCAGCTCTCATCCTCATTGAGCTATTCCAAGGGTGAGGGCTGGCTACGTGTCGCCCTGGAGGCACTTGTAGCCAGCTCTCATCCTCATTGAGCGTGATAACGGACGCTGCGCTGAACGGCGGCGCATAGGAACGGGCGGTGAAATAAGCGCGCCAAAAAAAACTATAAAGTTTACGTTTTTTTTCCGTAATTCATCAGATGAGGGTGATAACGGACGCTGCGCTGAACGGCGGCGCGTAGGAACGGGCGGTGAAATAAGCGCGCCAAAAAAACTATAAAGTTTACGTTTTTTTTCCGTAATTCATCAGATGAGGGTGATAACGGACGCTGCGCTGAACGGCGGTGCGTAGGAACGGGCGGTGAAATAAGCACGCCAAAAAAACTATAAAGTTTAAGTTTTTTTTCAGTAATTCATCAGATGAGCGTGAAAACTGACGCTGCGCTGAATGGCGGCGCGTAGGAACGGGCGGTGAAATAAGCGCGCCAAAAAAACTATAAAGTTTACGTTTTTTTTCCGTAAATCATCAGTTGAGCGTGATAACGGATGCTGTGCTGAACGGCGGCACGTAGGAACGGGCGTTGAAATAAGTGCGCCAAAAAAACGATAAAGTTTACGTTTTTTTTCTGTAAATTATCAGATCACCGTGATAACGGACGCAGCCCTTAACGGCGGCGTCAGAGCGACTTTTTTTGTTGCAGATTGAATTTTAAGTGCTTTTGCTATCATCAAACCTGTAGCCAGCTCTCATCCTCATTGAGCTATTCCAAGGGTGAGGGCTGGCTAAGGGTCGCCCTGGAGGCACCTGTAGCCAGCTCTCATCCTCATTGAGCTGCTCCAAGGGTGAGGGCTGGCTAGGGGTCGCCCTGGAGGCACCTGTAGCCAGCTCTCATCCTCATTGAGCTGCTCCAAGGGTGAGGGCTGGCTAGGGGTCGCCCTGGAGGCACCTGTAGCCAGCTCTCATCCTCATTGAGCTGCTCCAAGGGTGAGGGCTGGATAGGGGTCGCCCTGGAGGCACCTGTAGCCAGCTCTCATCCTCATTGAGCTGCTCCAAGGGTGAGGGCTGGCTACGGGTCGCCCTGGAGGCACCTGTAGCCAGCTCTCATCCTCATTGAGCTGCTCCAAGGGTGAGGGCTGGCTAGGGGTCGCCCTGGAGGCACCTGTAGCCAGCTCTCATCCTCATTGAGCTGCTCCAAGGGTGAGGGCTGGCTAGGGGTCGCCCTGGAGGCACCTGTAGCCAGCTCTCATCCTCATTGAGCTGCTCCAAGGGTGAGGGCTGGCTAGGGGTCGCCCTGGAGGCACCTGTAGCCAGCTCTCATCCTCATTGAGCTGCTCCAAGGGTGAGGGCTGGCTAGGGGTCGCCCTGGAGGCACCTGTAGCCAGCTCTCATCCTCATTGAGCTGCTCCAAGGGTGAGGGCTGGCTAGGGGTCGCCCTGGAGGCACCTGTAGCCAGCTCTCATCCTCATTGAGCTGCTCCAAGGGTGAGGGCTGGCTAGGGGTCGCCCTGGAGGCACCTGTAGCCAGCTCTCATCCTCATTGAGCTGCTCCAAGGGTGAGGGCTGGCTAGGGGTCGCCCTGGAGGCACCTGTAGCCAGCTCTCATCCTCATTGAGCTGCTCCAAGGGTGAGGGCTGGCTAGGGGTCGCCCTGGAGACACCTGTAGCCAGCTCTCATCCTCATTGAGCTATTCGAAGGGTGAGGGCTGGCTACGTGTCGCCCTGGAGGCACCTGTAGCCAACTCTCATCCTCATTGAGCGTGATAACGGACGCTGCGCTGAACGGCGGCGCATAGGAACGGGCGGTGAAATAAGCGCGCCAAAAAAACTATAAAGTTTACTTTTTTTTCGTAATTCATCAGATGAGGGTGATAACGGACGCTGCGCTGAACGGCGGCGCGTAGGAACGGGCGGTGAAATAAGCGCGCCAAAAAAACTATAAAATTTACGTTTTTTTTCCGTAATTCATCAGATGAGCGTGATAACGGAAGCTGCGCTGAACGGCGGCGCGTAGGAACGGGCGGTGAAATAAGCGCGCCAAAAAAGCTATAAAGTGTACGTTTTTTTTCCATAATTCATTAGATGAGCGTGTTAACGGAAGCTGCGTTGAATGGCGGCGCGTAGGAACGGGCGGTGAAATAAGCGCGCCAAAAAAACTATAAAGTTTACGTTTTTTTTCCGTAATTCATCAGATGAGCGTGATAACGGACGCTGCGCTGAATGGCGGCGCGTAGGAACGGGCGGTGAAATAAGCGCGCCAAAAAAACTATAAAGTTTACGTTTTTTTTCCGTAATTCATCAGATGAGCGTGATAACGGATGCTGTGCTGAACGGCGGCACGTAGCAACGGGCGGTGAAATAAGTGCGCCAAAAAAACGATAAAGTTTACGTTTTTTTTCTGTAATTTATCAGATGAGCGTGATAACGGACGCAGCCCTTAACGGCGGCGTCAGAGCGACTTTTTTTTGTTGCAGATTGAATTTTAAGTGCTTTTGGTATCATCAAACCTGTAGCCAGCTCTCATCCTCATTGAGCTATTCCAAGGGTGAGGGCTGGCTAGGGGTCGCCCTGGAGGCACCTGTAGCCAGCTCTCATCCTCATTGAGCTGCTCCAAGGGTGAGGGCTGGCTAGGGGTCGCCCTGGAGGCACCTGTAGCCAGCTCTCATCCTCATTGAGCTGCTCCAAGGGTGAGGGCTGGCTAGGGGTCGCCCTGGAGGCACCTGTAGCCAGCTCTCATCCTCATTGAGCTGCTCCAAGGGTGAGGGCTGGCTAGGGGTCGCCCTGGAGGCACCTGTAGCCAGCTCTCATCCTCATTGAGCTGCTCCAAGGGTGAGGGCTGGCTAGGGGTCGCCCTGGAGGCACCTGTAGCCAGCTCTCATCCTCATTGAGCTGCTCCAAGCGTGAGGGCTGGCTAGGGGTCGCCCTGGAGGCACCTGTAGCCAGCTCTCATCCTCATTGAGCTGCTCCAAGGGTGAGGGCTGGCTAGGGGTCGCCCTGGAGTCAGCTGTAGCCAGCTCTCATCCTCATTGAGCTGCTCCAAGGGTGAGGGCTGGCTAGGGGTCGCCCTGGAGGCACCTGTAGCCAGCTCTCATCCTCATTGAGCTGCTCCAAGGGTGAGGGCTGGCTAGGGGTCGCCCTGGAGGCACCTGTAGCCAGCTCTCATCCTCATTGAGCTGCTCCAAGGGTGAGGGCTGGCTAGGGGTCGCCCTGGAGGCACCTGTAGCCAGCTCTCATCCTCATTGAGCTGCTCCAAGGGTGAGGGCTGGCTAGGGGTCGCCCTGGAGGCACCTGTAGCCAGCTCTCATCCTCATTGAGCTGCTCCAAGGGTGAGGGCTGGCTAGGGGTCGCCCTGGAGGCACCTGTAGCCAGCTCTCATCCTCATTGAGCTGCTCCAAGGGTGAGGGCTGGCTAGGGGTCGCCCTGGAGGCACCTGTAGCCAGCTCTCATCCTCATTGAGCTGCTCCAAGGGTGAGGGCTGGCTAGGGGTCGCCCTGGAGGCACCTGTAGCCAGCTCTCATCCTCATTGAGCTGCTCCAAGGGTGAGGGCTGGCTAGGGGTCGCCCTGGAGGCACCTGTAGCCAGCTCTCATCCTCATTGAGCTGCTCCAAGGGTGAGGGCTGGCTAGGGGTCGCCCTGGAGGCACCTGTAGCCAGCTCTCATCCTCATTGAGCTATTCCAAGGGTGAGGGCTGGCTACGTGTATGCCCTGGAGGCACCTGTAGCCAGCTCTCATCCTCATTGAGCTATTCCAAGGGTGAGGGCTGGCTAGGGGTCGCCCTGGAGGCACCTGTAGCCAGCTCTCATCCTCATTGAGCTATTCCAAGGGTGAGGGCTGGCTACGTGTCGCCCTGGAGGCACCTGTAGCCAGCTCTCATCCTCATTGAGCGTGATAACGGACGCTGCGCTGAACGGCGGCGCATAGGAACGGGCGGTGAAATAAGCGCGCCAAAAAAACTATAAAGTTTACGGTTTTTTTTCCGTAATTCATCAGATGAGGGTGATAACGGACGCTGCGCTGAACGGCGGCACGTAGGAACGGGCGGTGAAATAAGCGCGCCAAAAAAACTATAAAATTTACGTTTTTTTTCCGTAATTCATCAGATGAGCGTGATAACGGAAGCTGAGCTGAACGGCGGCGCGTAGGAACGGGCGGTGAAATAAGCGCGCCAAAAAAGCTATAAAGTGTACGTTTTTTTTCCATAATTCATTAGATGAGCGTGATAACGGAAGCTGCGTTGAACGGTGGCGCGTAGGAACGGGCGGTGAAATAAGCGCGCCAAAAAAACTATAAAGTTTACGTTTTTTTTCCGTAATTCATCAGATGAGCGTGATAACGGATGCTGCACTGAATGGCGGCGCGTAGGAACGGGCGGTGAAATAAGCGCGCCAAAAAAACTATAAAGTTTACATTTTTTTTCCGTAATTCATCAGATGAGCGTGATAACGGAAGGTGCGCTGAACCGTGGCGCGTAGGAACGGGCGGTGAAATAAGCGCGCCAAAAAAACTATAAAGTTTACGTTTTTTTCCATAATTCATTAGATGAGCGTGATAACGGAAGCTGCGCTGAACGGCGGCGCGTAGGAAAAGGCAGTGAAATAAGCGCGCCAAAAAATCTATAAAGTTTCCTTTTTCTTTCCGTAATTTATCAGATGAGCGTGATAACGGACGCAGCCCTTAACGGCGGCGTCAGAGCGACTTTTTTTTGTTGCAGATTGAATTTTAAGTGCTTTTGGTATCATCAAACCTGTAGCCAGCTCTCATCCTCATTGAGCTATTCCAAGGGTGAGGGCTGGCTAGGGGTCGCCCTGGAGGCACCTGTAGCCAGCTCTCATCCTCATTGAGCTATTCCAAGGGTGAGGGCTGGCTACGGGTCGCCCTGGAGGCACCTGTAGCCAGCTCTCATCCTCATTGAGCTGCTCCAAGGGTGAGGGCTGGCTAGGGGTCGCCCTGGAGGCACCTGTAGCCAGCTCTCATCCTCATTGAGCTATTCCAAGGGTGAGGGCTGGCTACGGGTCGTCCTGGAAGTACCTGTAGCCAGCTCTCATCAAGAAAAAGCTACGCCTACTAAGTTGCATTAACCAATCGGAGCAGATTCATGATTTACATTCAAATAAACCATCATTTTAGGAAAAGGAAAAGGAGTTTCGGAGGGAAGTTTAATTTGATCCAGTGCTCAGGAGCAACAAGGGTGATTAGTGCACAAGAGAAGCTGTGACCTTAGCCAATTACAACCATGCCGCCCAAAAGAAGGTAAGTACACCTGGTGGGATAGTGAGTGGGAGGGAAATATGAATCTGCAGAGGTATGTGTTGCTTCTAGAAATACTCTTTCTGGACACCATTGCAGCATGCATTCTGGGGTACACTGAGACCATGGGAGTATTTGCAGAAGAGGTTAACATACAGCATGTATTGGGATCAGGTGCCTAACTATACTGCAGCATCATCTGAGCTTGTACTGGAATCAGGTGTATAAGTATACTTGTACTCATATAGCTTGTACTGGAATCAGGTGTATAAGTATACTTGTACTCATATAGCTTGTACTGGAATCAGGTGTATAAGTATACTTGTACTCATATAGCTTGTACTGGAATCAGGTGTATAAGTATGCTTGTACTCATATAGTTTGTACTGGAATCAGGTGCCTAATCTGATGTCCTCTCTGTGACCTCTGCAAACTTTTTAGCTTGGTTGTATTACTGTGGTGGGGGGAGGGGGAAGGATTGCGGTGTGAAAGTGTATTATAACATCATGTTAAGGCTTGCAATTGTTCAGGCTCAGTCACAGAAAGGGTTTATGTTTTTGGCGCGGTCTTTCTGTATCTTTCAAAGTTTGCAGTGTGAAAAGGCTTTAAACTGTATATGTACTTGCTCGCTCACTCGTTTTTTCTCCTTTTTGACTGATAAATGAGTGCCGGTCATGTGCAAAACTGTATAAGCATTTGCATAGTCAATACCACATTAATTTTTTGCACGGTATCTTTGTCAATCTAAATAATTCTTGCAAAACCTCAGATTTGCGCAAGATCTAGGAACATGCATATGATAAAAAACCGCATGTGTTATGTGCACAATATTGCCACAATTTGTGTAGTATGCTATAAAAGTGCATTAACTTGTGCTAAACAATTGCTCCTTAAAAAATTGTGTACGTTTGTCCGTTTTTGTGACCAAAAATGAGGGCTGGCTATTGGTGGTCAAAATACACTCTAGAGCCAGCCCTCATCTTTTTAAAAAAATCTATGGCAATGATGAGACGTGCCTTTTCTCATGAGCTGTGTATTTGTTGTAAAAAAAAATCAGATTTTTGAAATCCAGTTATCCTGCTGAAACATAAAAAATGCTGGTTGATATTAGTGGGTGGAAAAGCTAGATTCTCACTGATATTGTTCCTGATCTTCCATTTTTCTTTTTTACAGCGGCTTCAGGATGCTGAAGACATGTCCACTATGTTACAAAGCATTTACTCAACTGCCACAGCACCTTACACGACAATGCCTTAGATGCTGTACACAAGAGGAGAAGGATGCGCTAGTGAAAGAATCTAGAAACTCACTGATAGCAATTGCAACAAAAGGAACATATATCCCTTATGACAAGATTCCAGAGATCACTACAAAGGACGATCTTATCTCCTTCCTGGAGGACAGAAGGTTTATAGTACCCGAGAAACCAACTATGGCCAGGTATGCCCCACTAGCATCTTATTCTTTGAATACTGATGTTCATACTTGTGTAAGCTTTATAGATTTGCATATATGTTCTGAACTATGCCAAATAATCACGTGTATTTTATATTTACAGGATTGTTGAAGATGAGGGGGCATCACCTGTGCAGGAGGAGCTGACAGCCAGTGAGCAAGAGCTGCCTAATGAGGAGGAAGTGCTGCCTGTTGAGGAGGAAATGTCTACAGTCATCGAGGAGGAGTCGCCCGTCCCAGAGGAAGAGCCGCCCGTCCCAGAGGAAGAGCCGCCCGTCCCAGAGGAAGAGCTGTCCGTCACAGAGGAAGAGCCGTCCGTCACAGAGGAAGAGCCGCCCGTCACAGTGGAAGAGCCGCCCGTCCCAGAGGAAGAGCCGCCCGTCCCAGAGGAAGAGCCGTCCGTCACAGAGGAAGAGCCGTCCGTCACAGTGGAAGAGCCGTCCGTCCCAGAGGAAGAGCCGCCCGTCACAGTGGAAGAGCCGCCCGTCCCAGAGGAAGAGCTGCCCGTCCCAGAGGAAGAGCCACCCGTCCCAGAGGAAGAGCCACCCGTCCCAGAGGAAGAGCCGCCCGTCCCAGAGGAAGAGCCGTCCGTCACAGAGGAAGAGCCGTCCGTCACAGAGGAAGAGCCGCCCGTCACAGTGGAAGAGCCGTCCGTCACAGAGGAAGAGCCGCCTGTCCCAGAGGATTATGATGTCTACAGGTCAGTGTAAATTTATACAAGGAATTTACTTTAATCCCTTGCTCAAACATTGCCTTGGCCTCAGCACATCCTGGCTTTTAGGCCACTTTAAAAAATTGTCAACACTGCTGGCCTACTCAAGATTGTACTTCACGTTATTACTAAGGATTTTTATAATTTACAGGACTGTTGAAGATGAGAAGCCATCTACATCAACTGGCACATCGGCACGCCGAGCCATATCAAATCCTGAATTGGTGCATCTTTCAGCTGCAGAAGACTATACATCCTCTGAAACATCCGACAGTGAAGCCGATCAACAACCAGAGACCAGAGAAAGAGAGGAAAATACCAGCCAAACAGATGAAGACAGACCGAGGTCAGTTAGTGTGTGTAACATTCTCACTCATCATGCTTTTATATATATATACATATCTATATATATCTATATATATATATATCTATATATATATATCTATATATATATATATATATATATATATAGATATATTTATATATATATATATTGAGCAAAAAAACAATACAAATAATGTTTAACTGGGACAATTAATAGCATATCCCACAACTTTACAGCCCTTACAAAGTAATTTTTTCTCCTATTTTAGGCAATAGATTTCCCTTCCATTGCAGCCATAAAACAGGATGCCAAAAAAGTGCCCTACACACAGACAGCTCTGTGGGGCACACAGCTTTGGCGGGGCATACTAAAATGCACTGCCATTACGATTTTCATCTGTGGGCCAGTAGAGGATGATGTACTAGCTTTACCCACAGATGAACTTCAGAACACGCAGTGTTCAGCAGTGGATGCTGCGTATAAAGGGCAGGCAGCCAGCAAAGTGCTGCTGCCAGTCAGAGCACTGGGGTCCACAGAAATCGGGCCTGGGGACACAGAAATGTTTACCACCCCTGACAACGGTGAGTGGAACCCCCAGCTGTCAAGGTCCCCGACATTTCCCCAGATTCTTCCACTGGGTGAGGGCCCCATGAATGCGTCGTTACAGGGAACCCTGGACTCACAGGCCCCATAGCGGCTGCATAGTCTACTGCCATTGGCAGGACGTCACTATATATATGCTGTATATGCTTACACAGTATTTTTCTCAAAGTTCTAATTTGTTTCTACTCTGACCTGTTGTTCTTTCTTCCAAATTTGTAGGATGACAAGCCAGAAATGGACTGTTGACAAGAGGATCAAAATGAAAGATGCAGGTTATTATGATCAACATTCTCTGTCTCATCCAATATTAAAAGGTTTTTCCTCTTATTTGCAGAACCATTGCAAGCTGGAAAGATACAAACAAATTGTTGAAAATGTGTCAAGGTTTTTATACTTTATGAACAAACGCCGTGTGAGCCTCAACTTTGCGACAAAGATTGAAAACGCCCATTTATTTTTCAAAAACCTTCAAGATCTCGGTCTGTGCAACCAAACTGTCACCAACTACATTAAGAATGTCCGGAAATTTGTACATTATCAACTATTTGCAACCAATTTACGCGATAAAAATGAAAAACTCTTCAAGGCAATGAAGTATTTCCAGTATGTGACTGCGGATATTCAGAAGAAATTTTCCAAGGGAGTTGCAAAAGAAGTTGTCAGCAAAAGGTATGTCAGCTAATTTTTATCCTTTCAGATGTATGCACAATTATTATTTTTTCTCTTTTCTCTCTCCCGCCAGGATTTTTCATACATGACTTAAAAATAGGCCTCACCTATCAGTCACATTTATTAATCTTTCTCTTAGGTACCTGGAGTTGCATAAATTGGACAAAACACCTCAGCAATGCCAGGAGATCCTGACCGTTGCAAAGCCAGCTTTCCTGCAAGCCATCGAGGATGTCCAAGGAGGATCCCGAAATGAAGTGCATCAGTTGGAGATTCTCTATTACCTTGAGGCCTTAATCATACTAAAACACTTACAAAGACCAGGAGTTGTCAGAAACATGACGGTAAGTAACAACCTACTCATTATCCTGATTTAAAGCCACATGTCTATCTAACTTTCCCATGTCTTGACTCACAGGTTTCTGAGTGGACAGAGAGGATGCGTCACATCTATCAAAATGAACAGCTAATAATTGTCGGAGTTAAATCCCATAAGACTGCTGCCCACCAAGTAGCCTGTTTTGTGCTTACTGAAGAAGAAGAAAAGGTAAGATGTTCCTGTCACTACGATGGCACCCACATTAGAGAGGGATCTGTTAGTTGTCATGACTTCAACCCGTAGGATTAGTGGCATTCTGTCCCTTTTAGTAGATCCTCCCTTTAACCAGATTTTACAGGACAACTTGGTGCTACATCCTCATGCAGGTGTGTTGGGAGTCTTTCCCTTATTTCCCTGCAGTATCCAGGATGCTAAACCATAGTATCGGTGTCCAGAATAGTGCATTTTCTTAACAATAATGCTTGTTGCAGCAGCATCCAGAATGCATTATCAGTAGGAACAGATATGCTCTCCCTTATCACAGATGTTCTGCACTTTAAATGAATGGTGGGCAGTTTATAGTCTGACATATGTTTGGTGTGAGGTGACTTTTCTATATATTTAGATTGTGTGGTTCCTATCATGCTCTGAAATCCAACTGAGGCGGAGGAGAGATACTGCCCTTTTAGTCTGTAGGTTTCGCTCTCCTGGTTAGGCACATCCCTCCCTCACGTTGGTGCGGTCATTGACTCCAGTAATTAATTTAGTCTATTTCAAATTTTCTTATCTTAATATTGAAGGGCCCAACTCAATTTTTATTAAGTGGTTTACTGTTTTTTGTTTTGTTTATTTACAGTGGTTTAACATCTACTTTAAAAAAGTGAGACGGGTGCTGGCCAAAAAAGACAGTCCAGATAAATTCTTCTTATCGACTACAGGAAGACAGATATATAATGTATCCACCGACCTTCATCGCTACCAGAAGAAGTAAGTCTTAAAAGTTAAAAATCCTACATATTAGATGTTGTGCCATGTATTTATGATCTACTCTATTGCTATCTAGGTACAAACTTAAATCCATCTCTAGTCAGGTGGCAAGAAAAACTTGTGAAACATGGACCGTGTCACATTTAACAGAGACACAGAGGTATCTTTTCTCCAAATATCTCAGTCATTCCAACATGACAGCAGAGAGGAATTACAGAGAAAAAACGTTAGGAGACCTCTGCCAAGCATACACACTGGTCTTGGCAGCAGGGAAATCATCGGAAAATCAACCTCAACCCAGCAGCTCAAGGTAATTTATTGCAAAGCAGTTATGATCTATTTCACCAAATTGTTGATAAAATGTAATATTCTGTTTTCTATCTCCCCTAAAGAGAAGCAGAAGAGAGCAATGGAGAAGAGGAGCAAATGGTCCAGCAAGCTGAAGACTACAGTGCCCAGGGTGAAACAGAGGACCTCGGTGTGTCAAATTTAAATACTAAGACTCAAAGGTGGGTATATTATTAAATCAAGCAAGCTAGTAGGAGTTGGCAAACTGTACATAGCTTGTGATGTTATGGACAATGACTTGTTCTTCTGAGCATCCTCAGCACCTATACCCAGGCAAAGTGCTCTCAGTAGCGGCCACTTGTAGACAGTATGCGGAAGGGTATATTACAGGCGTTTATTGATGATATCTCCATCGCAGAACAAACCTCGATGCCTAAACTTTTAGGATTGATAGAAGATATCCTTATACCACTCTAAGTGCCCAGAAAATGTAATGTTATTATTTATATCAGGCGGAGAGCACCAATCGAACCTAGGGTCACAACAAGGTCCATGAAGACAGGGATGCAGTTGAGGAAAAGGAAACACCCAGGGTAATTGGTCAATATACTCATTCACATTGTCCTTGAACAATAAACATTTCGGTTTTAACATATGTATTCCCCTTCTTTCCTTTAAAGAGATTAAGAAGACGGCAGTGATCAGCTCCCAAGAAAGAATGAGGCGTTTCGGAGACTAAAGTTCCGGTCTTGTTAAAGTTTCTGAATTCATGTTTTATTTGTTTCTTTTCTATTCTAGGTTGTTCTACAATTCCAGGTGAACGGGGCCCTCGAAGCAATGGGAGAAGATTTTCTTTATTATAAACATTTGTACTGTTTGTATTAGTGTTAAAGGGATTCTGTCACCAGGTTTTAGCCATCTCATCTGAGCGCACCATAATGTGGACACAGACATCTTTATTCCAGTGATATATCACTTACTAGGCTGCTCAGTGTAGTTTGCATTAAAACACTGTTAAATCATCTGGAGATTATCATTAGAGCACTACTCCAGTAGTCCAGTCATACTTGGGAGCTGCCAAATCTGCAACAGAGAAAACAGTAATTTTATCAAAATGACAGCAAGGAGCTCAGTAAGTGAAACATTGCTGGATCAGGATTTCTATCTCTACATTATGCTGCTGTCCGATGGGATGTCAAAAACCTGGTGACAGAGTCCTTTTAATAACTATTTTAAAGATAAATATAAAGTGGAAGTCCTATGGCTATGATGAAACAATTCTGACAACTGTTCAAATGGCACAATCATTTACTACCGTCAGGTTTCTGAGCCGTTTAGTCTAATGCTTTGTCAGTATTACTAGAATCCATAATAATTTAAAGGTCAGGTAGCCATAAAAGTGCTCCTGCCAGTCAGAGCAGTGCAGTCCCTTGAAATCAGGCCTAGGGAAGCAGAATATATTACCATCCCTAACAACGGTAAGCATGACCCCCAGCTGTCCAGCAACCCGACATGTAGAACTGCCTATAAAAATGACCATTTGTCCAGTCAGTGCATCACTCTCTGGTGCCCTTTTACACTGGCACACTGCTTTCTGTCTCTCTCTCTTTCTCTCTCTCCAGTGCAATGCTCTCTGGTGCTCTTTCACTCTCTTTCCAGTGCACCACTCTCTGATGTGTTCTCTTTCTCCCTACTGCACCGCTCTCTGGCACTCCTCTGTCTTTATAGTGCAGTGCTCTCTTTTGTGCTCTCTCAGTCTCCAGTGCATCACTGGCGCTCACTTTTGATCTCTCCCCATTGCACCACTCTCTCGCATGCTCTCTCTCTGGTGCTTTCTTTCCATCCAAAGTGCCTTTTTTTGTCTCTGTGCCTTCACGAGCCTCTCAATCTCTGTCTTTGCCCATCTGTGGCTCTCTATCGGTCTCTGTGCCTCTCTGTCCCTCCCTGTGCTTCTATTTACCTTTTGCATCCCTCTATGTGCCTACCTTTGCCCCTTTGCTCCCCTCTTTGCCTCTATGTGCCTCTCAATGACTCTCTCTCATGCACACCTCTTCCTGTAGGTCAAAGGTAAGAAGCACTACTCAAGTTGCGGCAGAGAAGATTAATTGGTAAGTAACCACAAAGCTACACAGTGTTTAACACTTGTGTATTTTTTAAGAATCTTGTTCCTGTAGGATGCTTCCTGAACATTAAAGTGAATTGTCAGGAAACATCTTTAAGCTACAGGATCCTTGAAAAATATGCAAGTTTTTATTGGATGATTTGTCAGGCTATCAACAATCACACAGGGCCACAGGCCCGTCAACAGGGCAATAGCCCACTCCACAAGGCCAATGACCCTTTGCAAAGGGCCAGAGGTCCCTTTCCGCAGTGCCATAGGCATTTCCACAGGGCCATAACCCACTCCAGCTCTCTCCACAGGGCAACAGGCCCATTTGAAGGGCCACAGATCCCTCTTCAGGGTCACAGGCCTTTCCACAGGGCCGCACCCACTTTCAGCTCTCTCCACAGGGCCATAGGCCCTTTCCTCAGGGCCACAAGCCCCTCCAGCTCTCTCCACAGGGCAACAGACCACTATACAGGGTCACAGGCCTTTCCACAGGGCCACAAGCCCCTTCAGCTCTCTCCACAGGACCACAGGCTCCTACCGGGCCACAGGCCTTTACACAGTGCCACAAGCTCCTCCAGCTCTTTCCACAGGCAATCATGTTGCATGTTGTTTACTGCAAAAGACTTCATAGGCCCCAATCTTACTCCAGAGCCTTCCACAGGCCCCTCCAGCCCACTCCACATGGCCTTTTTTAGCAGAGCAAAACTCCCTCCAGCTCTCTTTACATCACTACATGCCCCTCTGCGGGCAAACAACCCCTTCAACTCTCTCCACAGTACCATAGGCTCCTTCTGCCGGGCCACAAGCACTTCCACAGGGCCACAATCCCCTCCAACTCTTCTCCACAGGACAACAAGCTCTCATTACAGGGCCATAGCTCCCCTCCACAGGGCCAAATGCACTTTCTGCATGGACACAGCCCCATTTAGCTCTCTCCACAGAGACACAAGGCCCGTCTGCAGAGCACAAGCCCCCTCTTCAAGGCCAAAAGGCCTTTCTACATGGCCATAGTCATTTCCATAGGGCACGAGCCCCTCCAGCTCTCTCCACAGGGCAACGGACCCCTATACAGGGTCACAGGCCTTTCCACAGGGCCACAACACCTTCAGCTCTCTCCACATGACCACAGGCTCCTACTGGGCCACAGGCCTTTCCACAGTGCCACAAGCCCCTCCAGCTCTCTCCACAGGCAATCATGTTGCATGTTGTTTACTGCAAAGGACTTCATAGGCCCAAATCTTACTCCAGAGCCTTCGAAAGGCCCCTCCAGCCCGCTCCACATGGCCTTTTCGTCAGGACACAACTCCCTCCAGCTCTCTTTACATCGCCACATGCTCCTCAGCGGGGCCACAGACACCTATACAGGGTCACAGGCCTTTCCACAGGGCCTCAACCCCTTCAGCTGTCTCCACAGGACCACAGGCTTTTCCACAGCCCACAACTCCTTCCAGCTCTCACCACAGGGCCACAGCCCCTTCCACAGGGCTAAAGGGCGTATCCATAGGGCCACAGACCTTTCCACAGGGCCACAACACCCTCCAGCTCTCTCCACAGGACAAGAAGCTCTCTTTACAGGGCCATAGCTCACCTCCACAGGGCCAAAAGCACTTTCCACACGGCCACAACTCCCAACAGCTCTCTCCACAGAGTCACAGGGCCCGTCTGCAGGGCACAAGCCCCCTCTTCAAGGCCAAAAGGCCTTTCTACATGGCCATAGTCATTTCCATAGGGCACGAGCCCCTCCAGCTCTCTCCACAGGGCAACGGACCCCTATACAGGGTCACAGGTCTTTCCACAGGGCCACAATCCCCTCCAACTCTTCTCCACAAGACAACAAGCTCTCTTTACCGGGCCATAGCTCCCCTCCACAGGGCCAAATGCACTTTCTGCATGGCCACAGCCCCCTTTAGCTCTCTCCACAGAGACACAAGGCCCGTCTGCAGGGCACAAGCCCCCTCTTCAAGGCCAAAAGGCCTTTCTACAGGGCCATAGTCATTTCCATAGGGCACAAGCCCCTCCAGCTCTCTCCACAGGGCAACGGACCTCTATACAGGGTCACAGGCCTTTCCACAGGGCCACAACACCTTCAGCTCTCTCCACAGGACCACAGGCTCCTACTGGGCCACAGGCCTTTCCACAGTGCCACAAGCCCCTCCAGTTCTCTCCACAGGCAATCATGTTGCATGTTGTTTACTGCAAAGGACTTCATAGGCCCAAATCTTACTCCAGAGCCTTCCACAGGCCTCTCCAGCCCGCTCCACATGGCCTTTTCCTCAGGCCACAACTCCCTCCAGCTCTCTTTACATCGCCACATGCCCCTCTGCGGGGCCACAGACCCCTATACAGGGTCACAGGCCTTTCCACAGGGCCTCAACCCCTTCAGCTGTCTCCACAGGACCACAGGCTTTTCCACAGCCCACAACTCCTTCCACCTCTCACCACAGGGCCACAGCCCCTTCCACAAGGCTAAAGGGCCTATTCATAGGGCCACAGACCTTTCCACAGGGCCACCACACCCTCCAGCTCTCTCCACAGGACAAGAAGCTCTCTTTACAGGGCCATAGCTCACCTCCACAGGGCCAAATGCACTTTCCACACGGCCACAACTCCCAACAGCCCTCTCCACAGTGTCACAGGGCCCGTCTGCAGGGCACAAGCCCCCTCTTCAAAGCCAAAAGGCCTTTCTACATGGCCATAGTCATTCCCATAGGGCACAAGCACCTCCAGCTCTCTCCACAGGGCAACGGACCCCTGTACAGGGTCACAGGCCTTTCCACAGGGCCACAAAACCTTCAGCTCTCTCCACAGGCAATCATGTTGCATGTTTTTTACTGCAAAGGACTTCATAGGCCCAAATCTTACTCCAGAGCCTTCCACAGGCCCCTCCAGCCGGCTCCACATGGCCTTTTCCTCAGGCCACAACTCCCTCCAGCTCTCTTTACATCGCCACATGCCCCTCTGCGGGGCCACAGACCCCTATACAGGGTCACTGGCCTTTCCACAGGGCCTCAACCCCTTCAGCTCTCTCCACAGGACCGCTGCCTCCTTCTGCCGGGCTACAAGCCTTTCCACAGGGCCACAATCCCCTCCAACTCTTCTCCGCAGGACAACAAGCTCTCTTTACCGGGCCATAGCTCCCCTCCACATGCACTTTCTGCATGGACACAGCCCCCTTTAGCTCTCTCCACAGAGACACAAGGCCCGTCTGCAGGGCACAAGCCCCCTCTTCAAGGCCAAAAGGCCTTTCTACATGGCCATAGTCATTTCCATAGGGCACGAGCCCCTCCAGCTCTCTCCACAGGGCAACGGACCCCTATACAGGGTCACAGGCCTTTCCACAGGGCCACAACACCTTCATCTCTCTCCACAGGACCACAGGCTCCTACTGGGCCACAGGCCTTTCTACAGTGCCACAAGCCCCTCCAGCTCTCTCCACAGGCAATCATGTTGCATATTGTTTACTGCAAAGGACTTCATAGGCCCAAATCTTACTCCAGAGCCTTCCACAGGCCTTTCCAGCCCGCTCCACATGGCCTTTTCCTCAGGCCACAACTCCCTCCAGCTCTCTTTACATCGCTACATGCCCCTCTGCGGGGCCACAGACCCCTATACAGGGTCACAGGCCTTTCCACAGGGCCTCAACCCCTTCAGCTGTCTCCACAGGACCACAGGCTTTTCCACAGCCCACAACTCCTTCCACCTCTCACCACAGGGCCACAGCCCCTTCCACAAGGCCACAACACCCTCCAGCTCTCTCCACAGGACAAGAAGCTCTCTTTACAGGGCCATAGCTCACCTCCACAGGGCCAAATGCACTTTCCACACGGCCACAACTCCCAACAGCCTTCTCCACAGAGTCACAGGGCCCGTCTGCAGGGCACAAGCCCCCTCTTCAAAGCCAAAAGGCCTTTCTGCATGGCCATAGTCATTTCCATAGGGCACGAGCCCCTCCAGCTCTCTCCACAGGGCAACGGACCGCTATACAGGGTCACAGGCCTTTCCACAGGGCCACAACACCTTCAGCTCTCTCCACAGGACCACAGGCTCCTACCCGGCCACAGGCTTTTACACAGTGCTACAAGTCCCTCTAGCTCTCTCCACAGGCAATCATGTTGCATGTTGTTTACCGCAAAAGGACTTCATAGGCCCAAATCTTACTTCAGACCCTTCCACAGGCCCCTCCAGCCCGCTCCACATGGCCTTTTCCGCAGGCCACAACTCCCTCCAGCTCTCTTTACATCGCCACATGCCCCTCTGCGGGGCCACAGACCCCTATACAGGGTCACAGGCCTTTCCACAGGACCTCAACCCCTTCAGCTCTCTCCACAGGACCACAGACTTTTCCACAGCCCACAACTCCTTCCAGCTCTCACCAGAGGGCCACAGCACCTTCCACAAGGCTAAAGGGCCTATCCATAGGGCCACAACACCCTCCAGCTCTCTCCACAGGACAAGAAGCTCTCTTTACAGGGCCATAGCTCACCTCCACAGGGCCAAATGCACTTTCCACACGGCCACAACTCCCAACAGCTCTCTCCACAGAGTCACAAGGCCCGTCTGCAGGGCACAAGCCCCCTCTTCAAGGCCAAAAGGCCTTTCTACATGGCCATAGTCATTTCCATAGGGCACGAGCCCCTCCAGCTCTCTCCACAGGGCAACGGAACCCTATACAGGGTCACAGGCCTTTCCCCAGGGCCACAATCCCCTCCAACTCTTCTCCACACGACAACAAGCTCTCTTTACCGGGCCATAGCTCCCCTCCACAGGGCCAAATGCACTTTCTGCATGGCCACAGCCCCCTTTAGCTCTCTCCACAGAGACACAAGGCCCGTCTGCAGGGCACAAGCCCCCTCTTCAAGGCCAAAAGGCCTTTCTACATGGCCATAGTCATTTCCATAGGGCACAAGCCCCTCCAGCTCTCTCCACAGGGCAACGGACCCCTATACAGGGTCACAGGCCTTTCCACAGGGCCACAACACTTTCAGCTCTCTCCACAGGACCACAGGCTCCTACTGGGCCACAGGCCTTTCCACGGTGCCACAAGCCCCTCCAGCTCTCTCCACAGGCAATCATGTTGCATGTTGTTTACTGCAAAGGACCTCATAGGCCCAAATCTTACTCCAGAGCCTTCCACACGCCTTTCCAGCCCACTCCACATGGCATTTTCCTCAGGCCACAACTCCCTCCAGTTCTCTTTACATCGCCACATGCACCCTCTGCGGGACCACAGACCCCTATACAGGGTCACAGGCCTTTCCACAGGGCCTCAACCCCTTCAGCTCTCTCCACAGGACCACTGGCTCCTTCTGCCGGGCCACAAGCATTTCCACAGGGCCACAATCCCCTCCAACTCTTCTCCACAGGACAACAAGCTCTCTTTACAGAGCCATAACTCCCCTCCACAGGGCCAAATGCACTTTCTGCACGGCCACAGCCCCCTTTAGCTCTCTCCACAGAGACACAGGGCCCGTCTGCAGGACACAAGCCCCCTCTTCAAGGCCAAAGGGCCTTTCTACATGGCCATAGTCATTTCCATAGGGCACAAGCCCCTCCAGCTCTCTCCACAGGGCAACGGACCCCTATACAGGGTCACAGGCCTTTCCACAGGGCGACAACACCTTCAGCTCTCTCCACAGGACCACAGGCTACTACCGGGCCACAGGTCTTTCCACAGTGCCACAAGCACCATCCAGCTCTCTCCACAGGCAATCATGTTGCACTTTTGCAACAAGAGTCAATTTTTGTTGCAGTTCGGCAACATTGGAGTCAACCCTGTTGCAAATCGGACACGAAGCTTGAAAATTTAGATGTTTACTGCAAAGGACTTCATAGGCCTTCATCTTACTCCAGAGCCTTCCACAGGCCCCTCCAGCACGCTCCACATGGCCTTTTCCACAGGCCACAACTCCATCCAGCTCTCTTTACATCGCCACATGCCCCTCTGCGGGGCAACAGACCCCTATACAGGGTCACAGGCCTCTCCACAGGGCCTCAACCCCTTCAGCTCTCTCCACAGGACCACTGGCTCCTTCTGCCGGGCCACAAGCCTTTCCACAGGGCCACAATCCCCTCCAATTCCACAGGACAACAGGCTCTCTTTACAGGGCCATAGCTCCCCTCCACAGGGCCAAATGCACTTTCCACATGGCCACAACCCCCTCCAGCTCTCTACACAGAGTCATGGGGCCCGTCTGCAGGGCACAAGCCCCTTCATCAAGGCCAAGGGGCCTTTCTACAGGGCCACTGGCCTTTAAATAGTGCCACAACCTCCTCTGGCTCTCTCAAGAGGGCCACAGGCTCCTTCTACAGGGCAAGGGCCCCCTCCACAAGGCCAAAGGCCCTTTGCAAAGGGCCATAGGTCCATTCCACAGGGCCATAGTCATTTCCATAGGGCCATAACCCCCCTCAAGCTCTCTCCACAGAGCCGCAGGCTCCTTCAACAGGTTTACAGGCATATACACAGGGCCACATCCGCCTTCACCTCTCTCCACAAGGCGACAGGGCCCTTTCACTGTGTCATAGGCCTTTCCATAAGGCCACAACCCCCTCTGTCTCTCTCAAAAAGGACAGAGGCTCCCTTTACAAGGCAACAGCCCCCTCCACAAGGCCAAAGGCCTTTTTCAAAGGGCCACAGGTCCCTTTCGCAGGGCCATAGGCATTTCCCCAAGGCAATAACCCCCTCCAGCTCTCTCCACAGGACCACAGGCTCCTTCTACAAGACTACAACCCCTTTGAGCTCTTTCATCAGGGCCACAGCCTCCTCCGCCCCCCTTTAATCAGTTAAAAGGGCTCAATTGAGTGACCACAACACCTTCAGCTCTCTCCACAGGACCACAGGCTCCTACTGAGCCACAGGACTTTCCACAGTGCCACAAGCCCCTCTAGCTCTCTCCACAGGCAATCATGTTGCATGTTTTTTACTGCAAAGGACTTCATAGGCCAAAATCTTACTCCAGAGCCTTCCACAGGCCCCTCCAGCCGGCTCCACATGGCCTTTTCCTCAGGCCACAACTCCCTCCAGCTCTCTTTACATCGCCACATGCCCCTCTGCGGGGCCACAGACCCCTATACAGGGTCACTGGCCTTTCCACAGGGCCTCAACCCCTTCAGCTGTCTCCACAGGACCACAGGCTTTTCCACAGCCCACAACTCCTTCCAGCTCTCACCACAGGGCCACAGCCCTTTCCACAAGGCTAAAGGGCCTATCCATAGGGCCACATACCTTTCCACAGGGCCACAACACCCTCCAGCTCTCTCCACAGGACAAGAAGCTCTCTTTACAGGGCCATAGCTCACGTCCACAGGGCCAAATGCACTTTCCACACGGCCACAACTCCCAACAGCTCTCTCCACAGAGTCACAGGGCCCGTCTGCAGGGCACAAGCCCCCTCTTCAAGGCCAAAAGGCCTTTCTACATGGCCATAGTCATTTCCATAGGGCACGAGCCCCTCCAGCTCTCTCCACAGGGCAACAGACCCCTATACAGGATCACAGGCCTTTCCACAGGGCCACAACACCTTCAGCTCTCTCCACAGGACCACAGGCTCCTACTGGGCCACAGGCCTTTCCACAGTGCCACAAGCCCCTCCAGCTCTCTCCACAGGCAATCATGTTGCATGTTGTTTACTGCAAAGGACTTCATAGGCTCAAATCTTACTCCAGAGCCTTCCACAGGCCTCTCCAGCCCGCTCCACATGGCCTTTTCCTCAGGCCACAACTCCCTCCAGCTCTCTTTACATCGCCACATGCCCCTCTGCGGGGCCACAGACCCCTATACAGGGTCACAGGCCTTTCCACAGGGCCTCAACCCCTTCAGCTGTCTCCACAGGACCACAGGCTTTTCCACAGCCCACAACTCCTTCCAGCTCTCACCACAGGGCCACAGCCCTTTCCACAAGGCTAAAGGGCCTATCCATAGGGCCACAGACCTTTCCACAGGGCCAAAACACCCTCCAGCTCTCTCCACAGGACAAGAAGCTCTCTTTACAGGGCCATAGCTCACCTCCACAGGGCCAAATGCACTTTCCACACGGCCACAACTCCCAACAGCTCTCTCCACAGAGTCACAGGGCCCGTCTGCAGGGCACAAGCCCCCTCTTCAAGGCCAAAAGGCCTTTCTACATGGCCATAGTCATTTCCATAGGGCACGAGCCCCTCCAGCTCTCTCCACAGAGCAACGGACCCCTATACAGGATCACAGGCCTTTCCACAGGGCCACAACACCTTCAGCTCTCTCCACAGGACCACAGGCTCCTACTGGGCCACAGGCCTTTCCACAGTGCCACAAGCCCCTCCAGCTCTCTCCACAGGCAATCATGTTGCATGTTGTTTACTGCAAAGGACTTCATAGGCTCAAATCTTACTCCAGAGCCTTCCACAGGCCTCTCCAGCCCGCTCCACATGGCCTTTTCCTCAGGCCACAACTCCCTCCAGCTCTCTTTACATCGCCACATGCCCCTCTGCGGGGCCACAGACCCCTATACAGGGTCACAGGCCTTTCCACAGGGCCTCAACCCCTTCAGCTGTCTCCACAGGACCACAGGCTTTTCCACAGCCCACAACCCCTTCCAGCTCTCACCACAGGGCCACAGCCCTTTCCACAAGGCTAAAGGGCCTATCCATAGGGCCACATACCTTTCCACAGGGCCACAACACCCTCCAGCTCTCTCCACAGGACAAGAAGCTCTCTTTACAGGGCCATAGCTCACCTCCACAGGGCCAAATGCACTTTCCACACGGCCACAACTCCCAACAGCTCTCTCCACAGAGTCACAGGGCCCGTCTGCAGGGCACAAGCCCCCTCTTCAAGGCCAAAAGGCCTTTCTACATGGCCATAGTCATTTCCATAGGGCACGAGCCCCTCCAGCTCTCTCCACAGGGCAACAGACCCCTATACAGGATCACAGGCCTTTCCACAGGGCCACAACACCTTCAGCTCTCTCCACAGGACCACAGGCTCCTACTGGGCCACAGGCCTTTCTACAGTGCCACAAGCCCCTCCAGCTCTCTCCACAGGCAATCATGTTGCATGTTGTTTACTGCAAAGGACTTCATAGGCTCAAATCTTACTCCAGAGCCTTCCACAGGCCTCTCCAGCCCGCTCCACATGGCCTTTTCCTCAGGCCACAACTCCCTCCAGCTCTCTTTACATCGCCACATGCCCCTCTGCGGGGCCACAGACCCCTATACAGGGTCACAGGCCTTTCCACAGGGCCTCAACCCCTTCAGCTGTCTCCACAGAACCACAGGCTTTTCCACAGCCCACAACTCCTTCCAGCTCTCACCACAGGGCCACAGCCCTTTCCACAAGGCTAAAGGGCCTATCCATAGGGCCACAGACCTTTCCACAGGGCCACAACACCCTCCAGCTCTCTCCACAGGACAAGAAGCTCTCTTTACAGGGCCATAGCTCACCTCCACAGGGCCAAATGCACTTTCCACACGGCTACAACTCCCAACAGCTCTCTCCACAGAGTCACAGGGCCCGTCTGCAGGGCACAAGCGCCCTCTTCAAGGCCAAAAGGCCTTTCTACATGGCTATAGTCATTTCCATACGGCACGAGCCCCTCCAGCTCTCTCCACAGGGCAACGGACCCCTATACAGGGTCACAGGCCTTTCCACAGGGCCACAACACCTTCAGCTCTCTCCACAGGACCACAGGCTCCTACTGGGCCACAGGCCTTTCCACAGTGCCACAAGCCCCTCCAGCTCTCTCCACAGGCAATCATGTTGCATGTTGTTTACTGCAAAGGACTTCATAGGCTCAAATCTTACTCCAGAGCCTTCCACAGGCCTCTCCAGCCCGCTCCACATGGCCTTTTCCTCAGGCCACAACTCCCTCCAGCTCTCTTTACATCGCCACATGCCCCTCTGCGGGGCCACAGACCCCTATACAGGGTCACAGGCCTTTCCACAGGGCCTCAACCCCTTCAGCTGTCTCCACAGGACCACAGGCTTTTCCACAGCCCACAACTCCTTCCAGCTCTCACCACAGGGCCACAGCCCTTTCCACAAGGCTAAAGGGCCTATCCATAGGGCCACATACCTTTCCACAGGGCCACAACACCCTCCAGCTCTCTCCACAGGACAAGAAGCTCTCTTTACAGGGCCATACCTCACCTCCACAGGGCCAAATGCACTTTCCACACGGCCACAACTCCCAACAGCTCTCTCCACAGAGTCACAGGGCCCGTCTGCAGGGCACAAGCCCCCTCTTCAAGGCCAAAAGGCCTTTCTACATGGCCATAGTCATTTCCATAGGGCACGAGCCCCTCCAGCTCTCTCCACAGGGCAACAGACCCCTATACAGGATCACAGGCCTTTCCACAGGGCCACAACACCTTCAGCTCTCTCCACAGGACCACAGGCTCCTACTGGGCCACAGGCCTTTCTACAGTGCCACAAGCCCCTCCAGCTCTCTCCACAGGCAATCATGTTGCATGTTGTTTACTGCAAAGGACTTCATAGGCTCAAATCTTACTCCAGAGCCTTCCACAGGCCTCTCCAGCCCGCTCCACATGGCCTTTTCCTCAGGCCACAACTCCCTCCAGCTCTCTTTACATCGCCACATGCCCCTCTGCGGGGCCACAGACCCCTATACAGGGTCACAGGCCTTTCCACAGGGCCTCAACCCCTTCAGCTGTCTCCACAGGACCACAGGCTTTTCCACAGCCCACAACTCCTTCCAGCTCTCACCACAGGGCCACAGCCCTTTCCACAAGGCTAAAGGGCCTATCCATAGGGCCACAGACCTTTCCACAGGGCCACAACACCCTCCAGCTCTCTCCACAGGACAAGAAGCTCTCTTTACAGGGCCCTAGCTCACCTCCACAGGGCCAAATGCACTTTCCACACGGCTACAACTCCCAACAGCTCTCTCCACAGAGTCACAGGGCCCGTCTGCAGGGCACAAGCGCCCTCTTCAAGGCCAAAAGGCCTTTCTACATGGCTATAGTCATTTCCATACGGCACAAGCCCCTCCAGCTCTCTCCACAGGGCAACGGACCCCTATACAGGGTCACAGGCCTTTCCACAGGGCCACAACACCTTCAGCTCTCTCCACAGGACCACAGGCTCCTACTGGGCCACAGGCCTTTCCACAGTGCCACAAGCCCCTCCAGCTCTCTCCACAGGCAATCATGTTGCATGTTGTTTACTGCAAAGGACTTCATAGGCTCAAATCTTACTCCAGAGCCTTCCACAGGCCTCTCCAGCCCGCTCCACATGGCCTTTTCCTCAGGCCACAACTCCCTCCAGCTCTCTTTACATCGCCACATGCCCCTCTGCGGGGCCACAGACCCCTATACAGGGTCACAGGCCTTTCCACAGGGCCTCAACCCCTTCAGCTGTCTCCACAGGACCACAGGCTTTTCCACAGCCCACAACTCCTTCCAGCTCTCACCACAGGGCCACAGCCCTTTCCACAAGGCTAAAGGGCCTATCCATAGGGCCACAGACCTTTCCACAGGGCCACAACACCCTCCAGCTCTCTCCACAGGACAAGAAGCTCTCTTTACAGGGCCATAGCTCACCTCCACAGGGCCAAATGCACTTTCCACACGGCTACAACTCCCAACAGCTCTCTCCACAGAGTCACAGGGCCCGTCTGCAGGGCACAAGCGCCCTCTTCAAGGCCAAAAGGCCTTTCTACATGGCTATAGTCATTTCCATACGGCACGAGCCCCTCCAGCTCTCTCCACAGGGCAACGGACCCCTATACAGGGTCACAGGCCTTTCCACAGGGCCACAACACCTTCAGCTCTCTCCACAGGACCACAGGCTCCTACTGGGCCACAGGCCTTTCCACAGTGCCACAAGCCCCTCCAGCTCTCTCCACAGGCAATCATGTTGCATGTTGTTTACTGCAAAGGACTTCATAGGCTCAAATCTTACTCCAGAGCCTTCCACAGGCCTCTCCAGCCCGCTCCACATGGCCTGTTCCTCAGGCCACAACTCCCTCCAGCTCTCTTTACATCGCCACATGCCCCTCTGCGGGGCCACAGACCCCTATACAGGGTCACAGGCCTTTCCACAGGGCCTCAACCCCTTCAGCTGTCTCCACAGGACCACAGGCTTTTCCACAGCCCACAACTCCTTCCAGCTCTCACCACAGGGCCACAGCCCTTTCCACAAGGCTAAAGGGCCTATCCATAGGGCCACATACCTTTCCACAGGGCCACAACACCCTCCAGCTCTCTCCACAGGACAAGAAGCTCTCTTTACAGGGCCATAGCTCACCTCCACAGGGCCAAATGCACTTTCCACACGGCTACAACTCCCAACAGCTCTCTCCACAGAGTCACAGGGCCCGTCTGCAGGGCACAAGCGCCCTCTTCAAGGCCAAAAGGCCTTTCTACATGGCTATAGTCATTTCCATACGGCACGAGCCCCTCCAGCTCTCTCCACAGGGCAACGGACCCCTATACAGGATCACAGGCCTTTCCACAGGGCCACAACACCTTCAGCTCTCTCCACAGGACCACAGGCTCCTACTGGGCCACAGGCCTTTCCACAGTGCCACAAGCCCCTCCAGCTCTCTCCACAGGCAATCATGTTGCATGTTGTTTACTGCAAAGGACTTCATAGGCTCAAATCTTACTCCAGAGCCTTCCACAGGCCTCTCCAGCCCGCTCCACATGGCCTTTTCCTCAGGCCACAACTCCCTCCAGCTCTCTTTACATCGCCACATGCCCCTCTGCGGGGCCACAGACCCCTATACAGGGTCACAGGCCTTTCCACAGGGCCTCAACCCCTTCAGCTGTCTCCACAGGACCACAGGCTTTTCCACAGCCCACAACTCCTTCCAGCTCTCACCACAGGGCCACAGCCCTTTCCACAAGGCTAAAGGGCCTATCCATAGGGCCACATACCTTTCCACAGGGCCACAACACCCTCCAGCCCTCTCCACAGGACAAGAAGCTCTCTTTACAGGGCCATAGCTCACCTCCACAGGGCCAAATGCACTTTCCACACGGCCACAACTCCCAACAGCTCTCTCCACAGAGTCACAGGGCCCGTCTGCAGGGCACAAGCCCCCTCTTCAAGGCCAAAAGGCCTTTCTACATGGCCATAGTCATTTCCATAGGGCACGAGCCCCTCCAGCTCTCTCCACAGGGCAACAGACCCCTATACAGGATCACAGGCCTTTCCACAGGGCCACAACACCTTCAGCTCTCTCCACAGGACCACAGGCTCCTACTGGGCCACAGGCCTTTCTACAGTGCCACAAGCCCCTCCAGCTCTCTCCACAGGCAATCATGTTGCATGTTGTTTACTGCAAAGGACTTCATAGGCTCAAATCTTACTCCAGAGCCTTCCACAGGCCTCTCCAGCCCGCTCCACATGGCCTTTTCCTCAGGCCACAACTCCCTCCAGCTCTCTTTACATCGCCACATGCCCCTCTGCGGGGCCACAGACCCCTATACAGGGTCACAGGCCTTTCCACAGGGCCTCAACCCCTTCAGCTGTCTCCACAGGACCACAGGCTTTTCCACAGCCCACAACTCCTTCCAGCTCTCACCACAGGGCCACAGCCCTTTCCACAAGGCTAAAGGGCCTATCCATAGGGCTACAGACCTTTCCACAGGGCCACAACACCCTCCAGCTCTCTCCACAGGACAAGAAGCTCTCTTTACAGGGCCATAGCTCACCTCCACAGGGCCAAATGCACTTTCCACACGGCTACAACTCCCAACAGCTCTCTCCACAGAGTCACAGGGCCCGTCTGCAGGGCACAAGCGCCCTCTTCAAGGCCAAAAGGCCTTTCTACATGGCTATAGTCATACGGCACGAGCCCCTCCAGCTCTCTCCACAGGGCAACGGACCCCTATACAGGGTCACAGGCCTTTCCACAGGGCCACAACACCTTCAGCTCTCTCCACAGGACCACAGGCTCCTACTGGGCCACAGGCCTTTCCACAGTGCCACAAGCCCCTCCAGCTCTCTCCACAGGCAATCATGTTGCATGTTGTTTACTGCAAAGGACTTCATAGGCTCAAATCTTACTCCAGAGCCTTCCACAGGCCTCTCCAGCCCGCTCCACATGGCCTTTTCCTCAGGCCACAACTCCCTCCAGCTCTCTTTACATCGCCACATGCCCCTCTGCGGGGCCACAGACCCCTATACAGGGTCACAGGCCTTTCCACAGGGCCTCAACCCCTTCAGCTGTCTCCACAGGACCACAGGCTTTTCCACAGCCCACAACTCCTTCCAGCTCTCACCACAGGGCCACAGCCCTTTCCACAAGGCTAAAGGGCCTATCCATAGGGCCACATACCTTTCCACAGGGCCACAACACCCTCCAGCTCTCTCCACAGGACAAGAAGCTCTCTTTACAGGGCCATAGCTCACCTCCACAGGGCCAAATGCACTTTCCACACGGCTACAACTCCCAACAGCTCTCTCCACAGAGTCACAGGGCCCGTCTGCAGGGCACAAGCGCCCTCTTCAAGGCCAAAAGGCCTTTCTACATGGCTATAGTCATTTCCATACGGCACGAGCCCCTCCAGCTCTCTCCACAGGGCAACGGACCCCTATACAGGGTCACAGGCCTTTCCACAGGGCCACAACACCTTCAGCTCTCTCCACAGGACCACAGGCTCCTACTGGGCCACAGGCCTTTCCACAGTGCCACAAGCCCCTCCAGCTCTCTCCACAGGCAATCATGTTGCATGTTGTTTACTGCAAAGGACTTCATAGGCTCAAATCTTACTCCAGAGCCTTCCACAGGCCTCTCCAGCCCGCTCCACATGGCCTTTTCCTCAGGCCACAACTCCCTCCAGCTCTCTTTACATCGCCACATGCCCCTCTGCGGGGCCACAGACCCCTATACAGGGTCACAGGCCTTTCCACAGGGCCTCAACCCCTTCAGCTGTCTCCACAGGACCACAGGCTTTTCCACAGCCCACAACTCCTTCCAGCTCTCACCACAGGGCCACAGCCCTTTCCACAAGGCTAAAGGGCCTATCCATAGGGCCACAGACCTTTCCACAGGGCCACAACACCCTCCAGCTCTCTCCACAGGACAAGAAGCTCTCTTTACAGGGCCATAGCTCACCTCCACAGGGACAAATGCACTTTCCACACGGCTACAACTCCCAACAGCTCTCTCCACAGAGTCACAAGGCCCGTCTGCAAGGCACAAGCGCCCTCTTCAAGGCCAAAAGGCCTTTCTACATGGCTATAGTCATTTCCATACGGCACGAGCCCCTCCAGCTCTCTCCACAGGGCAACGGACCCCTATACAGGGTCACAGGCCTTTCCACAGGGCCACAACACCTTCAGCTCTCTCCACAGGACCACAGGCTCCTACTGGGCCACAGGCCTTTCCACAGTGCCACAAGCCCCTCCAGCTCTCTCCACAGGCAATCATGTTGCATGTTGTTTACTGCAAAGGACTTCATAGGCTCAAATCTTACTCCAGAGCCTTCCACAGGCCTCTCCAGCCGGCTCCACATGGCCTTTTCCTCAGGCCACAACTCCCTCCAGCTCTCTTTACATCGCCACATGCCCCTCTGCGGGGCCACAGACCCCTATACAGGGTCACAGGCCTTTCCACAGGGCCTCAACCCCTTCAGCTGTCTCCACAGGACCACAGGCTCCTACTGGGCCACAGGCCTTTCCACAGTGCCACAAGCCCCTCCAACTCTTCTCCACAGGACAACAAGCTCTCTTTACCGGGCCATAGCTCCCATCAACAGGGCGAAATGCACTTTCTGCACCGCCACTGCCCCCTTTAGCTCTCTCCACAGAGACACAAGGCCCGTCTGCAAGGCACAAGCCCCCTCTTCAAGGCCAGAAGGCCTGTCTACATGGCCATAGTCATTTCCATAGGGCACGAGCCCCTACAGCTCTCTCCACAGGGCAACGGACCCCTATACAGGGTCACAGGCCTTTCCACAGGGCCTCAACCCCATCAGCTCTCTCCACAGGACCACTGGCTCCTTCTGCCGGGCCACAAGCATTTCCACAGGGCCACAATCCCCTCAAACTCTTTTCCACATGACAACAAGCTAACTTTACAAGGACATAGCTCCCTTCCTCATAGCCAGCCATCATGGTGTTTGTGTTATTAAAGAAAAAAAAAATTGGGGGGCTGGCTAGAGGCAGCCGTGGACACACGATAGCCAGGCCTCATGGTGCTTGTGTTATTAAAGAAAAAAAAAATTGGGGGGCTGGCTAGAGGTAGCCGTGGATACACGATAGCCAGCCCTCATGGTGTTTGTGTTATTAAAGAAAAAAAAAAATTGGGGGGCTGGCTAGAGGCAGCCGTGAACACACGATAGCCAGCCCTCATGGTGTTTGTGTTATTAAAGAAAAAAAAAAATTGGGGGGCTGGCTAGAGGCAGCCGTGAACACACGATAGCCAGCCCTCATGGTGTTTGTGTTATTAAAGAAAAAAAAAAATTGGGGGGCTGGCTAGAGGCAGCCGTGAACACACGATAGCCAGCCCTCATGGTGTTTGTGTTATTAAAGAAAAAAAAAATTGGGGTGCTGGCTAAAGGCAGCCATGGACACATGATAGCCAGCCCTCATGGTGTTTGTGTTATTAAAGAAAAAAAAATTGGGGGGCTGGCTAGAGGCAGCCGTGAACACACGATAGCCAGCCATCATGGTGTTTGTGTTATTAAAGAAAAACAAAAATTGGGGGGCTGGCTAGAGGCAGCCGTGGACACACGATAGCCAGCCCTCATGGTGTTTGTGTTATTAAAGAAAAAAAAATTTGGGGGTTGGCTAGAGGCAGCCGTGGACACACGATAGCCAGCCCTCATGGTGTTTGTGTTATTAAAGAAAAAAAAAATTGGGGGGCTGGCTAGAGGCAGCCGTGAACACACGATAGCCAGCCCTCATGGTGTTTGTGTTATTAAAGAAAAAAAAAAAATTGGGGGGCTGGCTAGAGGCAGCCGTGGACACATGATAGCCAGCCCTCATGGTGTTTGTGTTATTAAAGAAAAAAAAAATTGGGGGGCTGGCTAGAGGCAGCCGTGAACACACGATAGCCAGCCCTCATGGTGTTTGTGTTATTAAAGAAAAAAAAAAATTGGGGGGCTGGCTAGAGGCAGCCGTGAACACACGATAGCCAGCCCTCATGGTGTTTGTGTTATTAAAGAAAAAAAAAATTGGGGTGCTGGCTAAAGGCAGCCATGGACACATGATAGCCAGCCCTCATGGTGTTTGTGTTATTAAAGAAAAAAAAATTGGGGGGCTGGCTAGAGGCAGCCGTGAACACACGATAGCCAGCCATCATGGTGTTTGTGTTATTAAAGAAAAACAAAAATTGGGGGGCTGGCTAGAGGCAGCCGTGGACACACGATAGCCAGCCCTCATGGTGTTTGTGTTATTAAAGAAAAAAAAATTTGGGGGTTGGCTAGAGGCAGCCGTGGACACACGATAGCCAGCCCTCATGGTGTTTGTGTTATTAAAGAAAAAAAAAATTGGGGGGCTGGCTAGAGGCAGCCGTGAACACACGATAGCCAGCCCTCATGGTGTTTGTGTTATTAAAGAAAAAAAAAAAATTGGGGGGCTGGCTAGAGGCAGCCGTGGACACACGATAGCCAGCCCTCATGGTGTTTGTGTTATTAAAGAAAAAAAAAATTGGGGGGCTGGCTAGAGGCAGCCGTGAACACACGAAAGCCAGCCCTCATGGTGTTTGTGTTATTAAAGAAAAAAAAAATTGGGGGGCTGGCTAGAGGCAGCCGTGGACACATGATAGCGAGCCCTCATGGTGTTTGTGTTATTAAAGAAAAAAAAAATTGGGGGGCTGGCTAGAGGCAGCCGTGAACACACGATAGCCAGCCCTCATGGTGTTTGTGTTATTAAAGAAAAAAAAAATTGGGGGGCTGGCTAGAGGCAGCCGTGAACACACGATAGCCAGCCCTCATGGTGTTTGTGTTATTAAAGAAAAAAAAAATTGGGGGGCTGGCTAGAGGCAGCCGTGGACACATGATAGCCAGCCCTCATGGTGTTTGTGTTATTAAAGAAAAAAAAAATTGGGGGCCTGGCTAGAGGCAGCCGTGGACACACGATAGCCAGCCCTCATGGTGCTTGTGTTATTAAAGAAAAAAAAAATTGGGGGGCTGGCTAGAGGTAGCCGTGGATACACGATAGCCAGCCCTCATGGTGTTTGTGTTATTAAAGAAAAAAAAAAATTGGGGGGCTGGCTAGAGGCAGCCGTGAACACACGATAGCCAGCCCTCATGGTGTTTGTGTTATTAAAGAAAAAAAAAAATTAGGGGGCTGGCTAGAGGCAGCCGTGAACACACGATAGCCAGCCCTCATGGTGTTTGTGTTATTAAAGAAAAAAAATATTTGGGTGGCTGGCTAGAGGCAGCCGTGGACACACGATAGCCAGCCCTAATGGTGTTTGTGTTATTAAAGAAAAAAAAAATTGGGGGGCTGGCTAGAGGCAGCCGTGAACACACGATAGCCAGGCCTCATGGTGCTTGTGTTATTAAAGAAAAAAAAAATTGGGGGGCTGGCTAGAGGTAGCCGTGGATACACGATAGCCAGCCCTCATGGTGTTTGTGTTATTAAAGAAAAAAAAAATTGGGGGGCTGGCTAGAGGCAGCCGTGAACACACGATAGCCAGCCCTCATGGTGTTTGTGTTATTAAAGAAAAAAAAAAATTGGGGGGCTGGCTAGAGGCAGCCGTGAACACACGATAGCCAGCCCTCATGGTGTTTGTGTTATTAAAGAAAAAAAAAATTGGGGGGCTGGCTAGAGGCAGCCATGGACACATGATAGCCAGCCCTCATGGTGTTTGTGTTATTAAAGAAAAAAAAATTGGGGGGCTGGCTAGAGGCAGCCGTGAACACACGATAGCCAGCCCTCATGGTGTTTGTGTTATTAAAGAAAAACAAAAATTGGGGGGCTGGCTAGAGGCAGCCGTGGACACACGATAGCCAGCCCTCATGGTGTTTGTGTTATTAAAGAAAAAAAAATTTGGGGGTTGGCTAGAGGCAGCCGTGGACACACGATAGCCAGCCCTCATGGTGTTTGTGTTATTAAAGAAAAAAAAAATTGGGGGGCTGGCTAGAGGCAGCTGTGAACACACGATAGCCAGCCCTCATGGTGTTTGTGTTATTAAAGAAAAAAAAAATTGGGGGGCTGGCTAGAGGCAGCCGTGGACACACGATAGCCAGCCCTCATGGTGCTTGTGTTATTAAAGAAAAAAAAAATTGGGGGGCTGGCTAGAGGTAGCCGTGGATACACGATAGCCAGCCCTCATGGTGTTTGTGTTATTAAAGAAAAAAAAAAATTGGGGGGCTGGCTAGAGGCATCCGTGAACACACGATAGCCAGCCCTCATGGTGTTTGTGTTATTAAAGAAAAAAAAAATTGGGGGGCTGGCTAGAGGCAGCCGTGGACACACGATAGCCAGCCCTCATGGTGTTTGTGTTATTAAAGAAAAAAAAAATTGGGGGGCTGGCTAGAGGCAGCCGTGAACAAAATGCTTCATTTCTGCATCGTGGTTACATAGCCTTAGTGTTATTAAAGCAAAAAAAATTTGAGAGTTGGCTATATACATTATATGCCCAATATGAGGGCTGGATGCAGGTAATCCAGGACAACCAGCAGCCAACTCTCATGCTTGCGTGCACATTAGAAAGAGAAACATTGCCATCTGGTGTTTTTACAATCCTAAAATAAAAAATTAAAAAGTTGGACAACATTGCCACCCGATGGAGTTTCCTCAGAACATACAATGTCAACAAAAAAGTCAATGAGGGCTGGCTATTGGTCAATCAGGTAAGTGATTTAGCCAACCCTAATGTTACATTTTTTTGCATTTTTATTGCGTAGACCCCCTCAGGAGCGATATTTCAGGCCGCAGAGCGCGCAGTTTCGAGCAAAAATTTTGCCTTAACCCTGAAAAAAATTTAGCGCATCCCACCGCGTGCGTAAGCGTCCCAAATGCCAAAAAACAAATTTCCCCCATCAGTCCCTATATATTACTATAGTACAGAAGGTCATACTACCATATTGACTCTTTAGTCCAGTTCCAATGTATCAAGGTCAAGCCTGTTGCCCAAATGCAACAGATGTTGCATTCCGGCAACAAAAGTCGGCCATCTTGTGTCCCGTTTGCAACAAAAGGTCATCCTTTGTTGCCTTTCGGCAACATTTAAGGTCAAGCCTGTTGCAAACGGGACACTAAGCCTCTGATTTTGACCAAAGGTGCACCTCATCATCACAACTCCAAGTCAATAACACTTCTGTGAAATCTACCTGTCCAGTTATGAAGCAACACGGATTGTGAATCAATTTCTCCTGCTGTTGTGCAAATGGAGCAGACAACTGGTAGAAATGATAGGCAATTAGCCAGATACCCCCTATAAAGGAGTGGTTCTGCAGGTGGTGACCACAGACCATTTCTCTGTTCTCATTCTTTTTGGCTGATGTTTTGGTCACTTTTTCATTTTGCCATTGCTCTCACCCCTAGAGGTACATTAGCATTAGGCAGTGTCTACAGTACAACCCATAGAAGTTGCTCAGGTAGTGCCGTTCATCCAGGATGGCACATCAGTGCGAGCTGTGGCAAGAAGTGTAGCTGTGTCTGTCAGCACAGTGTCCAGAGCATGGAGCAGATACCAGGAGATGTGCAGGGAGCCATAGGAGGGCAACAACCCAGCAACAGGACCGTTACCTCCTCCTTTGTGTAAGGAGGAACAGGAGGAGCACTGCCAGAGCCCTGCAAAATGACCTCCAGCTGGCCACAAATGTGCATGTGTCTGCACAAACTGTTAGAAACCGACTCCATGAGGGTGGTATGAGGGCCCGATGTCCACAGATGGGGGTTGTGCTCACAGCCCAACACCGAGCAGGACGCTTGACATTTGCCACAGAACACCAGGATTGGCAAAGTCGCCACTGGTGCCCTCTGCTCTTCACAGATGAAAGCTCAGTATTGTGTGTGGCCTCCACGTGCCTGTATGACCTCCCTACAACGCCTGGGCATGCTCCTGATGAGGTTGCGGATGGTCTCCTGTGGGATCTCCTCCCAGACCTAGACTAAAGCATCAGCCAACTCCTGAACAGTCAGTGGTGCAACGCGACGTTGGTGGATGTGACTCGCCCCCTGGGCCGTGGGGTACTCGGATCCGGGCAGTAGGGGAACGATGGGAGTAGTCTCATCAGGGCTTTTATCTCCTTGTTGAGGACTCTCTGTTGGCTGGAACTAGCATTCACCGCCACCTGTTGTAGAATTACAATTACCTCTGAAAGACAATTTTCAATTACGTTAGTACCCACAGTTATTTTAGGGTGACTTTCACGACGGTCAATGTCCACAATAATCACCCCCTGTGCCGGCAGTTCAACTTTACCAATTTTAATGGTCATCTCCTTGAACCCCATCTGCGGCACGGGTAAGCCATTACTGGCGATGATGCTCAAGTTATTGTCTGGATACCGTGTGATATCAGCATCAGTCCAATACTGCTTAAAAAGTACATAAGGGATAGTGGTTACTTGTGACCTATTATCCAGCAAGGCGCTCATGGGGATACCGTCCAGCACCATGGGTAAAACCGGGCGCCCCCCAACGTACTTATTACGCCAATTGTAAGGGCCTGGTGATCTTATACCTGGGGGTTGGCCCTTTGCCCCAGGTTGGACCCTTTTAAATTACAGTACCTGGAAATGTGTCCGGGCTGGTTGCATCGACGGCAAATGGGCTGTCCATCCTCTGCGTAGCGGTCTGTGGGCCTCCCTCGGAACGACGGGATCCTCCTCTGTCGACGCCACGGGACATCCTCCGGACTTGAAGCCAGCTCGATGGGTCTTGACGGGTCCACTTGCAACGCCTGGACGGTCCTGGTCAACGCCGCGACGCTCCTGGTCAGCTCCTGGACTTGGTGGTGCAGGTCTTTCGACGGGGCTTGGTTCAGGGCCTGTGCATCAGCCCCCACGGGATCCATAGAGGAGGGCGCCGCCTCCTGGTGGTTGGTGAGAGCAGGGCGCCGGGGGTTTATAGCGCCACTGGTTGCAGATTCACGGAGCACCCTTATGGCCCTGTCCTTAAATTGGGCAAAGGTTAGGTCGGGGTTCTGAAAGAACATGAGACGCAGTTGGGCCCTGTGGGCGCTAGACAGCAGACCTTCTATGAATTGTTCTGTTAGCAGCTTATCCGTTTCCTGCACACTGCCAGGGTCAGTTTGTTGAATAGCCCTCAAGGCTTCCTGCAGATTTAGGGCATAGTCTCTGATGCTGTCCTGTGCCCGCTGCTTACATCCATAGAACCTCATTTTAATCTCAGCGGAGGTACGTGTGTCAAAGGTACCCCGCAGCCGGGCCAGAATACCCTTCACAGTCCTTTTATCCTCAGTGGGCCATGATTTTACCTCCCTTTGGGCTGCGCCAGTTAACTGCCCTGTCAATATGCTGACCTTCTGTTCCTCTGTCAGGGGGTAAACGTGGAACAAACTGTATAGCCTTTCCTTGAAGTCAGTTAGGGCATGGGGCTCCCCTGAGTATTTGGGCAGCCAGGCCGCTCCAGGGATGTAGGGCAGGGAAAAGGGCATCACCGCTGCTGCAGCTGCGTTGGTGGTAGTGGGCGCCTCTGTGTCCGACATCTTCCTTCCCCCTAGTTAAGCGTGGCCTACCTTCCGACGATCCTCTTCTGTAGGCCGCGGCTCCGCTGCTGCTGCTCTGGACGAGGACCTTGCGTCGCGTCCTGATGACGTCAGCGTCGCTCTCTCTCCCTTCCAGGACCTTGCGCAGCGTCGGTGCGTGGGGCGGAGCTTCGGATCTCGCGCGGTTTTGAAGTCCACGCCCCTCTTCTTCCCGCGCGGCGTCCTGAAGATGGCGTCCGATGGCGAGAAACAGCTGCGGATGGCGGGAAGACGGCAGAAGACGGCGGGAAACAGTCCAAGATGGCGTCTGATGGCGGGAATCGGCTCCGGATGGCGGGAAACGACTCCGGACGGCGGGAAACTTCGCCACAGGTAAGTTACAAAAGTCTTTTTCAGGCACGCAGTACCCGGTGGTTGCGGGCATGAAATCCTGCCGACTACGCCAAAGCTGACTCGCCCCTTGGGCCGTGGGGCACTCGGATCCGGGCAGTCTGGGAACGATGGGAGTAGTAGTGGCAACCCGGTTCCGTGGCTCAGGGTGGTCAGGCCAGTGGTAGTCCGTTATGTGCTATTGATTATGTCCGACTACGCCACCCGTGGATTGCGGTTATTAGGAACCGCCGCTGCATGCCGACCGCTGGGGCTGATGAGGTGTGCAGCTAGGGTAGTGTGACTCCCCACGGGAAGAGTGCGGACCCAGGGCAGTATAGTGGATGGTGGGAGTGATGGTGGTGAGAGTCCCAGTGCTGATAGTGCTGGAGAAGCAAGGAGCACACAGACAACAGGTTGCAGTCCAGGGTCTTTACTAGAACAGGTAAATTGACCCATAAACAGTCCCGGCTAGGAGGGGGACCTGGATGTCTGAGAGCAACGGGGAAATTGGCCCTGGTCAGGGTAAGGGTGTAGGCCTACCGTGCTTTCTGCGCTCCTTCTGGCTATCTCCTCCTGATAGGGTAACAGCCCACGTTTCCAAGCTTTCTGTGTATTCTCGCCTGTATGGCCTGCGACGTGGGTTCCTTTCTGCTCCCAGCCTTGTACGGCTTTACTGGTCCCTTCTGTTGTGGCAGGGCCTCCAGGCTTCTTAGGCCAAGGAATATACAGTCCCCTGCGGACTGGTTCTCTGCTGGGGGATGTGGAATCCTCTCAGCCTCAGACACCAAAGTCTGGTAAATTAAGTCCTCTTTCTGCCAAGACAGGCTCTCTTCGCCTCTTGTCTCTGGCTTGTGGCTCTCCTCCTGCCACACTTCCTCTTAGGTGCAGTGCAACTGTCTGTCCCTGTTCTGCTCTGGGACAAGTCTCAATGCTGAGACAGGCCATCCAGTTCTCTCTAACCCTGCCCCCAGCACCAGTTTTTATAGGGGCAGCCTGCTCCCCCTACTGGCCTGAGACAGGAGGCATTGCATGCTAATGTTCCCCTGACTAGAGAACCTCCCCCTTGCTCTCAGACACAGCTTTAATACATTTTGTGGCATCCAGGCCAGGGTGACACAGATGGAGCGAGACATGATGTCCCAGATGTGCTCAATCGGATTCAGGTCTGGGGAACAGGCGGGCCAGTCCATAGCTTCAATGCCTTCACCTTGCAGAAACTGCTGACACACTCCAGCCACATGAGGTCTGGCAATGTCCTGCATACTGCATAAGGGGCATAATGGGGGCATTACACTGTGTGGGGGCATAATACATACTACATAAGGGGCATAATGGGGGCATTAAACTTTTTGGGGCATCATACATACTGCATAAGGGGCATAATGGGGGCAATACACTGTGTGGGGGCATCATACATACTGCATAAGGGGCATAATGGGGGCATTACATTGTGTGGTAGCATCATACATCTTGTATAAGGGGCATAATGGGGGCATTACACTGTGTGGGAGCATCATACATACTGCATGAGGGGCATAATGGTGGCATACACTGTGTGGTGCATCATACATACTGTATAAGGGGCATAATGGGGGCATTACACTGTGTGGGGCATCATATATACTGTATAAGGGGCATAATGGGGCATTACACTGTGTGGGGGCATCATACATACTGCATAAGGGGCATAATGGGGGCATTACACTGTGTGGGGGCATCATACATACTGCATAAGGAGCATAATGGGGGCATTACACTGTGTGGGGGCATCATGTATACTGCATAAGGGGCATAATGGGGGCATTACACTGTGTGGGGGCATCATACATCCTGCATAAGGGGCATAATGGGGGCATTACACTGTGTGGGGGGCATCATACATCCTGCATAAGGGGCATAACACTGTGTGGGGGCATCATACATCCTGCATAAGGGGCATAATGGGGGCATTACACTGTGTGGGGGGCATCATACATACTGCATAAGGGGCATAATGGGGGCATTACACTGTGTGGGGGCATCATACATCCTGCATAAGGGGCATAATGGGGGCATTACACTGTGTGGGGGCATCATGCATCCTGCATAAGGGGCATAATGGGGGCATTACACTGTGTGGGGGCATCATACATACTGCATAAGGGGTATAATGGGGGCATTACACTGTGGGGGGCATCATGCATCCTACATAAGGGGCATAATGGGGGCATTACACTGTGTGGGGGCATCATACATACTGCATAAGGGGTATAATGGGGGCATTACACTGTGGGGGGCATCATGCATCCTACATAAGGGGCATAATGGGGGCATTACACTGTGTGGGGGCATCATACATTCTGTATAAGGGGCATAATGGGGGCATTACACTGTGGGGCCAGTAAAGGGGCCCTTTACTATGAGAACAATACGTTTCCTCCCTTCCTGTCTCCATAGTTGGGTCGTATGTATCTATTACAGGAAACAGAACAAAAACCTTATGATTCTTATAAAGGGGCAACACAAGACCCCAAAAGAGTCTCTGTGCTCAAGGGGTTAATGCCCCCTGCGCCCAGTAATGGGGGATCCCCACATACCTCCACCTGCAGAGCCGCCACCACATATATGGCTGCTCTGTGCGCACAGGAGCTGTGATGAGGTCACAGGAGGGGAAGAGTCAGGGGTCACATGATCAGGGGCCTCAGTGGATGTGTGACACCCCAGGGGTCTGGTTGCCACAGTGATAGAGATATTATGTCTGAGAGCAGGTGGGAGGTCCTTTGGTCAGGGATCCTGTGCATGCCACACCTCCTGCCCAGTCTTGGGAGGGGAAGGACTTCCCCTATATAAACCTGGGGCTGAGGCAGGGTAGGGAGTTCTGAGAGGAGAAGACAGGGAGCAGAGCTGCTCTATGGGCTCTGCTCCACAGGCAGGCCCTGTCCAGGGGCCTGAGCCTGGAGTCAAGGAGAGTAGAGACAAGAAACAGTCATATGAAGAAACAGCAGAAGCTCAGTGGGAGCAATACTAATACGAGTCAGGGGCTGGCAGCTGCAGAGCTCGCCCTGACTGAGAAGCTTTCTTACCGGACCCGGCGTCCGAGGTTGTGGGGACTAACTCTTACCCAGCAGCAGAAGCCGACCGGCAGGGGATTTCAGGTCCTCAGGCCCAGAAACCCGAAGGCACGGTCACACGCGTGGGACCAGCACCGCCATCGTGGAGCGGAAGCCATTAGAAGGCCCCGAGTCACCGGCCATACGGGTGAGCACCACACGGTACACTCAGGGACGTGGGCTACTTATATCCGCTTCTAGCAAGGTAGCCAGAAGAGTACAGTCAGTTTGGGAGGCCTACAACTCCGCCTGGCCAGGGGAGATCCCATCTGCTCAAGGACTGACCAGGCCCCGTTCGCTAGCAAGTACTCCGGGAGGGTCTATCGTTGTTACCAGTAAAGACCCTGAATTACACCGCACTGTCTCTGAGTGGTTCCTGCTACCCCCATTTTCCACGTCGGCTGCCCTGAGGCCATACCCCTCCCGTTGGGGGTTATACTATCACGCTGCACAATTCTACACCGGCCTCAGCGGTCTGCCCTGCAGCGGCAGCTCCATAGCTGCAAATCAACGGGTGGCGTAGTCGACACTCAAATAACATCTATCAAGACTGCCACACACTGAGTTGACTCCCTGGGCACGGACCGGGTCCCCGCCACTCGGAGACTACAACCCTCATCTGATCCGGTTCCGGGTAAGCCCCGTGCGCGAGACGCTGCGCGACACAGCAGGCCCAGGGGCGCGTCAAATGCAGGACTCTGCTGTGCTGGTTGTCATGGTGCTGGATGAGCTGAAGTTTATGTGTGGGGTCAGGAGTAGTGTTGAGCGATACCTTCCGATATCGGGAAATATCGTATCAGATTGGATAGGACCGATACCCAAAAGTATCGGATATCGCCGATTCCGATACCGGAAACCAATGCAAGTCAATGGGACACTAATATCGGAAAGCCATCCCAGCGTGAGAGAATTCTCCTGATTGTTTAAAAGCCGGCGGGCGGTAAAAAGCCGCCGGCTTTTAAACAATCACACAGCCCCATACTGCTTCCCCGCAGCCTCCCACCCCGATCCTGCGCTCCCCCCGCCACCTCCCATCCCGATCGTAAGTTAGGACCGGGCGGGGAGCGCAGCACCAAGGAGCAGGGAGCGAAGGACCCGGGCGGGGAAGCCGGCAGTGAAAAGACTACACCGCCGGCTTTCCCGTTCTGTGCTGCGCTCTCCCGCCGGTTATTTCAAATGAACAGCTGAGGTATCAGGTGATGCTGATCAGCTGTTCATTTGAAGTAGCCGCGGTGCCCTCAGAGGGTTCATGTGAGTTCATGCTTCACTGTATGAACTCACATGAACTTTCCCACGGCCGCACAGGTCAGCCTCACCTCCCAGACCATCAGACCCATCATGATTGGTGTGTGCGCAGGTGTCTGTGCGATGTGTGCGGGTGTGTGCGCGATGTCTGCGGGTGTCTGCGTGCAGGCAGACATAGGCTAATGTGACACTACTACTCCCATCGGCCTATGTCTGTCCCCCGTCCACTTGTGCCAGCAGGATCAGCTCGATGGGAGCAGTAGCTATTTTAGCTGCCCCATATGTTATTTTTGCCCCTATACATCTTTTATGTTTTTAGGCCCCCCATATATTTTTTTTGTTTTTGGTCCCCAATAAATTTTAAATACATTTTTCATTGGTGGCCAGTGGTTACCTAAAATAAATTAGTTCATACATTACCTGTCCCCGCCGATCGCCACCTAAAATAAAGTAAAAAATAAAAAACTACACCTATACTCACCTAGACACCTAATTCCCCGAAGCCATCGATCTCCTGTAATAAAATATAAAATAATAAACCACAACCTTATCCTTACCCCTCCGTAGTAGTCCACGAGTGTCCCACGAAGATCTCCAGTTTAGAGCAGCCACATAAAATGTGACCGCTCTAAACCACTGCCGCCGCTAGAATGACGGGGCCGTAAAGCAGCCCCATCATTGCATAAACCGGTGTCTAGGTGAGTATAGGTGTAGTTTTTTATTTTTTACTTTATTTTAGGTGGCGATCAGGTAATGTATGAACTAATTTATTTTAGGTAACCACTGGCCACCAATGAAAAATGTATTTAAAATTTATTGGGGACCAAAAACAAAAAAAATATATGGGGGGCCTAAAAACATAAAAGATGTATAGGGGCAAAAATAACATATGGGGCAGTTTAAATAGCAGGATCAGGCTGATGGGAACTACTGCTCCCATCGAGCTGATCCTGCTGGCACGAGTGGACGGGGGACAGACAAAGGCCGATGTGAGTAGTAGTGTCACATCGGCCTATGTCTGCCTGCACGCAGACACCCGCAGACATCGCGCACACACCCGCACACATCGCACAGACACCCGCGCACACTCCAATCATGATGGGTCTGATGGTCTGGGAGGTGAGGCTGACCTGTGCGGCCGTGGGAAAGTTCATGTGAGTTCATGCAGTGAAGCATGAACTCACATGAACCCTCTGAGGGCACCGCAGCTACTTCAAATGAACAGCTGATCAGCATCACCTGATACCTCAGCTGTTCATTTGAAATAACCGGCGGGAGAGCGCAGCACAAAACGGGAAAGCCGGCGGTGAAGTCTTTTCCCTGCCGGCTTCCCCGCCTGGGTCCTTCGCTCCCTGCTCCTTGGTGCTGCGCTCCCCGCCCGGTCCTAACTTACGATCGGGATGTGAGGTGGCGGGGGGAGCGCAGGATCGGGGTGGGAGGCTGCGGGGAAGCAGTATGGGGCTGTGTGATTGTTTAAAAGCCGGCGGCTTTTTACCGCCTGCCGGCTTTTAAACAATCAGGAGAATTCTCTCACGCTGGGATGGCATTCCGATATTAGCGTCCCATTGACTTGCATTGGTTTCCGGTATCGGAATCGGCGATATCCGATACTTTTTGGGTATCGGTCCGATCCAATCCGATCCGATATTTCCCGATATCGGAAGGTATCGCTCAACATTAAGTAATACATAAGAATAATATGTACTATGTCTGACCACTACAAACACTCATCTGAACTGGTCCAAGTGCTGTCAGGTTTTTTCACGGGCAGCACTTAGACAATACGGTCGTGTGAATATAGGCTTATGATGCATCTGGTAATAAACATGTTAAGGATGGGCCGCTACTCATGGGCCACTGCTGTGTGCTTGCCCCCCAGGCTAAAATGTGCCAGCCAGCCCCTGCTGCACCGGGTGCCAGAAAACCTAGATACACCTTTGGAATAGGTATCCTGCAAAGTAAGGATGGGGTTTGGTGTTTTTAAATGATTTTATTGACTCTGTGCATTTATATTTTGTATCAATAATATGATATGGTTATATATATCTTCTGGATATCAGGAGGGCTTATCCCTGTGCCTTGACTCTCTCCTTCTCCTTCGATGTCCTGTATAGGCCAAAAAAAACTATGCGTTTCGAGGACTCACAGTTCCTCTTCGTCAGCTTCTCGCTGGTAGTCAAACTGGTAACCTAATAAAGTCCAAACGCCCCCCACAAAGCTAATACAACCAAAGAAATGGAGGAAGATCCAATACTAACAAGACGGTGCAAAAGGACATATGGAGGTGCAATAGAACTAAGATAGAATTCCAATAAGAATAGACTGTGTGTGAAAAAAATAATAATAAAAAAGACTTTGTTCAAACTTTCACAATTAGTTAAAAATGAATAAAAATTATATACTTATATTTCTGATGGCTATAAAAAACAGTCTGTTAATCAGTGTATATTACCAGGATAGTATAAATTCGGCACTTAGTACCATCCAGAGATAAAAAGGAAAAAATGAACGAGAAAAATAAAAACATTATATAGTATCTCCAATAGGGGTATCAATGTATAGAAACAAATACATATATAAAATAGGTGGATTCAAAGGAATATATCCAAAAGACATATTATATTGATAAAATATAAGGAGGTTCATAAAAGTGCAATGTAAATGTTCAATTGGTACTGGGATAAAAAATACATACAGTATATACCGCTGCGAGTTGAAGGCATACAGCTGACTCTCGTGATTAAGGCCCTTCAGAGCCAAGCTATTTAATGTGAAGATCCATTTGGATTCCATCCGCGACATTAATCTCAGGTAATCACCTCCCCTCCATTTTCTGGGGACTAATCGGATCCCACAAAACTTAGTGTCCTTATAAGATTGGTTGTGGAACTTCCGGTAGTGCCGGGACAGTGGATGCCCTTCAAAACCTTCATTCATGTTGATAAAGTGTTCCTTCAGCCTTTTGATAACTTGCGCTTTGTACAGACATCTCCTCCTGCCAAGGCATAAAAAGGGCGTGGCTTGGGGTGTGGATAGGGGCGTGGCCAGACTACGCGTGCCGCATGGTTTCGCCCTCTTTCTAGTCCTCATAGGTTGGCGGTATGCTTGTACTGAGCAGATCTGGGATATCAGTGATTAGGTCCCATATTGTGCACTGTAAGGTCTGGAAAAGCTCCTTCTATCCGTCTCTGTAGCACCAGAGGAAGAACAGAGGGGAAAAGACAGGATTTTCTACATGTCGCGTTATGTAGATGTTCTGCAGATTTATCACAACCGTCCACAAGAAGAAACTGCCATCACAGAGCCGCCTTTAGCTGTTGGAAAAGTTTAAACTTAGTTTTGAATAGTTGCTATAGCCAACAAGGACTTTCTATTTATGCTGGGTCACATGATGCTGGTGCTGGGTGATGTCATGTGACGGAATGTTGTGGGTGATGATGTCACAGAGGGCATTGTGATGTCACCCTTGGGGTATATAAGGGGGCTCCATCCACCTGGAGCTCATATCTCATTGGCCATATCTTGGTGCTGAGATACCCCCTGGAGACAATGAGGATCGCCATATTGTTTCTGTGCTGTACCCTGTTCTACCCTGTGAATTACCATAGGCTGCCGGTGAGTACCTGTCTATTATTACATATGGAGGACGTTTAGAATCAGCTGCGGCAGGGGAAGGGGATGGGGAGGGGGGTCCTGTAAGAATTTACCTGCGGGAATAAGAGGTTATGGCAGGGAAAGGAGCTTAGGAAGTGACAGTCAGAGGGGATATAAGTGTGGGGTGACCCCTCTGACTCCCACATTCCTGCCTTGTCCTTGTAGTGATTAATGACTTTGGTGTTGTCCCTTATATATCACTTTGCAGTCACCAGTGATCGCTCCGCACTGTGATCCTAAACTACAGTCTCATTTACCTTTTTGCAAACGCCCAGAAGGGGAGGAGTGACATCACACCCATGTGAGCAGATCCCGCCCACTTTTACTGCAGTCGTAATGCGAGCTAGCTGTATTCTGTTTTCATGGAAATATCAGCAGCTGCTCCCCCTAGTGTTTACAAGATGAAAACATCAAAAGAGTTAAAATATTTTTTTTCAGATTTTATACCATTAAAACCTTTTTAAATATATATGTGTATTTATATATAAATATAAATACTTTACAATTTTACAATTGTAAAAAAATTGCTGACACTTTCCCTTTAAAAGATCTAAAGACGTTCTGCTTCATGTGCCATTGTGACCAATCACAGCACAGATTATATTTTTTAAACTTTTCTTGAAAAACTGAAGCTGCTCCGTGATTGGAAATCATGTGGAAGGGTTCTCTTTTAGACATTTAGTTAGGTCCAAAGTATCAGTGACATGATGGATAGAACTGTGCAATGATGTCACAGAGGGCTTTGTGATGTCACCCCTGGGTATATTAGAAGCCTCGGCCCATCTGCAGCTTGTATCTCATTGACCATACCTTGGTGCTGAGAGACCTCTGGAGATGATGAGTATCATCCTATCATTTCTGTGCTTTACGTTGCTCTACCCCCCACATTACAGTACACTGAGGGCGAGTATGTTCTCATCAATATGGAGGTCACAAGGATCAGCTAATGAGAATATCGCCTCTTGCAGGACTTCTCATACTGGACACGTGACCGTCCGTCATATGAAAGTCCAACTGTAAATAATATTCCATGGACCCTGGAGGTGAATCCCAAACTTCTTCCTGATCTTCTCAATGGGATATTTCTGAAAGTTGCTTGATAATGTATCCATCACTGTATAATAACAAGGGCTCTCTGTTTGACTGGATTGGGTATAAATATACAGGACTTTATTATGTTTTTTTTCTTTATTATAGGATGACCCACTACCCGTGGATCTCAGAAGAAGCACCTATCAAGCTTCCATCAATCTTCCTCTTTGGCTCTTCCGTGACGCAGTTTTTGTTGCGGTGATGACACTACTGACAATACTAGAGTATTTGGCCTTAAGTCTTGTCCTGAGCAAGTGGGCAATGTCTGAACCTGGTGAAACAATCAGAAAACTCCTGAGAACAAAACCATTCTGAAGGAACAAAGTGCTTGTAAGGAGCCGATTTGCATCCCTCAGATTCAGAAGCAAGACTCCAGGAGAACACCTGTCCTGCCCAATGGCAAATGTTCTACTCCATCCATGGCTCCTGCACCGCAGGATGCGAAAAAGGTTCCTAGTTGCAACTATAAAGTGGCGTTCAGTGATATTGTCTGGGTCAGAATGATCCCTCACAACAATATAGGAAGAAGAGCTCGAAGTTCAACGGAGCTTAAAGAGAGGTTACTGATTTTTCAGAGAAGCCAACAACCCAGAATTCCAGAGCCAAGAGCACCAGAACCTAGAACACCAGAACCTACCATGTCAGAACCTAGTATGTCAGAACCTAGAATGCCAGAGCCTGAAATGCCTACAACACCTCAACCCAAAATCAAGAGGAGAAGATGTTTCCTTAGATGTCTTAGAGGCGAGGAAGATTGAGAAGGCAACTGCTTGAACTTTCCCATTGCTCGTGTTTTCATCACAGGTTAGTCCTATACATGCTGTCTGATGGGCACCATCTTACTACATACAATGCAGCATTGCACCTGAAATCGCATGGATATTTTGTCACACACTTGCACTTTAGCACCTTATCATATGGCGCATATATCTATGAACGCTTTGCTAAGTATCACTGTCTAGTATGTGCTTCTGATGAACCTATTTTAGGAAAACGTGTCGAGGTTTGGCATACTATGTACTTGAGTTTGGCGTACTATGTGCTTGTTGGTAAATTCTATTGCCATCTATAATCTACTAGATATTATAATGTCTCTGGTGGGATGCCCCATGCCGAATTGTTGATAACTGACTATGAGCATTGTCCTCTATTTCTTATCTACTATGGTTACAGGTTGATGTGAAGAGAGCTGTGCCATTGGTAGCGATTTTTCTACTGATTTGTCAGTTACATTTATATTAGTTTAGCAAATTTCTGCTTGTAGGGTCTAATGTTTTACCATAGTGTATGTTCTGTGAGCTAAATTGTCATACTTATGCACTAGATAGATTATAAATTGTGATGCTTATGTACAAGATAGATTATTAGTTTAATCGGTGATTTTTTAAATATTTTTTAGCATCAGGAGACTCAAGAATCGCATCTTACAGAAGACAAGAAGCCTAAATGCCGAAGGGTGATGACCTGTTGATGGCCCACAGCTGGAGGGTCATTACCTCTTGATGGCACAAAACTGGACAGAAGATAAAAACATTTGATGGCACACAGCCGGAGGGTGATGATCTATTGATGGCCATAGCCAGAGGGTCATTACCTGTTGATGGCACACAGCCGGAGGGTGATGACCTATTGATGACCATAGCCAGAGGGTCATTACCTGTTGATGGCACACAGCTGGAGGATGATGACCTATTGATGGCCATAGCCAGAGGGTCATTACCTGTTGATGGCACACAGCCGGAGGGTGATGACCTATTGATGACCATAGCCAGAGGGTCATTACCTGTTGATGGCACACAGCCGGACAGGGGATAATTACCTGTTGATGGCACACAGACGGATGGTCATTACCTGTTCATGGCGCACTGCCGGATGGTCATTACCTATTGATGGCACACAGCCGGAGGGTGATGACCAATTGATGGCCATAGCCAGAGGGTCATTACCTGTTGATGGTGCACTGCCGGATGGTCATTACCTGTTGATGGCACACAGCCGGATGGTCATTACCTGTTCATGGCACACTGCCGGATGGTCATTACCTGTTGATGGAACACAGCCGGAGGGTGATGACCTATTGATGGCCATAGCCAGAGGGTCATTACCTGTTGATGGCGCACTGCCGGATGGTCATTACCTGTTGATGGCACACAGCTGGAGGGTGATGACCAGTTGATGTCGGACTGCCGGATGGTCATTACCTGTTGATGGCACACAGCCGGACAGAGGATCATTACCTGTTGATGGCACAAAGCCGGTCAGAGGATAAGATCTTTTGATTGCATACACCGGGTCCCTCCCTGATAACAGGGAACCCTGGGGAATACTCGTCATCTTGATCCCCCACTGACTAAATACTTGCTCCACCTCAGCCTACACCATCATGGAGGACACTTCCACCTGTGTCCACTGTAAGGTTCGACTTTCTTTTATCATTTCAGCAGATTAATAAACATCATAAAGCTGTAAAACTATCGAGTAATTTATTATAAATTATTATAAAGAAATATAAAGTATAATAGATAGCTATAGAGGGCACAGAAGACGACTAACTATAGTAAGCATGGTATCGCCTGATATATACTGTATATTCTAGATGGCGCTATTACACTAAATACATCACAACCTCCAGGGTGATATTACCGTACAATGTGAGATCACTAATAATGGCCACAGATTATGAGAAAATGACCAGCTCCATAGTCCTGGAGTTATTATAAATGTCTCTAGTGTGAGGCAGGGACTGGACGAGTGTTGGAGGGAGGTATATTCCCCCAGGACGTCCTTTATGTATCCATGCTGTAGAATCTGCCGTATACTTCTGTTCTAGCAGTCAGACATTTCACTCTGCAAATCACAGGCTCAACATTGTGTAAAACTACCACCGTATATAAGAGCACTCAGAATAAAAACTAGCGGCATGCCGTGCACTGCCCACGTCATGTGTACGGGATACAGGACCTGCAGGACCTGGTACGGCCATTATAGTTGATAGATTAATGATACCTGTGCAGATGAAGGGAAAAAAATATGTGCAACAGCAGGAGGAGAAAGTCTCAAAATGTAATTTGAAGAGTATAATAGAGAAATGGGAAACTTCTGGAGATGCAGATAAGTGGTACCAGGGCGAAACGTAAGTGCAGTCAGACATGGGAAAAGTGCAAATGATCCAGCGTAAAGGTTTGTTTAGTAGAAAAAATATTAAAACTTAGCTTTTATTAGCCATATAAAACACTGCTCCACAAAGAATACAGCAAATGTGCAACTATCATAGCTTACAGACCTACACGTTTCAACAAATCATGTCTTAATTATGGCCCTACTACTAGAATGACAAAAAGGCATATATATATATATATATATATATATATATATATATATATATATATATATATATATCCACGTGCCTGTATGACCTCCCTACAACGCCTGGGCATGCTCCTGATGAGGTTGCGGATGGTCTCCTGTGGGATCTCCTCCCAGACCTGAACTAAAGCATCCGCCAACTCCTGGACAGTCTGTGGTGCAACGTGACGTTGGCGGATGGAGCGAGACATGATGTCCCAGATGTGCTCAATCGGATTCAGGTCTGGGGAACGGGCGGGCCAGTCCATAGCTTCAATGCCTCCATCTTGCAGGAACTGCTGACACACTCCAGCCACATGAGGTCTGCCATTGTCCAGCATTATGAGGAACCCAGGGCCAACCGCACCAGCATATGGTCTCACAAGGGGTCTGAGGATCTCATCTCGGTACCTAATGGAAGTCAGGCTACCTCTGGCGAGCACATGGGGGGCTGTGCGGCTCTCCAAAGAAATGCCACCCCACACCATTACTCACCCACTGCCAAACCGGTCATGCTGAAGGATGTCACTCTCCACGGCGTCTCCAGACTCTGTCACGTCTGTCACATGTGCTCAGTGTGAACCTGCTTTCATCTACGAAGAGCACAGGGCGCGAGTGGCAACTTTGCCAATCCTGGTGTTCTGTGGCAAATGCCAAGCGTCCTGCATGGTGTTGGGCTGTGAGCACAACCCCTATCTGTGGACGTCGGGCCCTCATACCACCCTCATGGAGTTAGTATCTAACCGTTTGTGCAGACACATGCACATTTGTGGCCTGCTGGAGGTCATTTTGCAGGGCTCTGGCAGTGCTCCTCCTGTTCCTCCTTTCACAAAGGCGGAGGTAGCGGTCCTGCTGCTGGGTTGTTGCCCTCCTACGGCCCCCTCCACATCTCCTGGTGTACTGGCCTGTCTCCTGGTAGCGCCTCCAGCCTCTGGACACAGCCAACCTTCTTGCCACAGCTCGCATTGATGTGCCATCCTGTATGAGCTGCACTATCTGAGCAACTTCTGTGGGTTGTAGAGTCTGTCTCATGCTACCACGAGTGTGAAAGCACAACCAACATTCAAAAGTGACCAAAACATCAGCCAGAAAGCATTGGTACTGAGATGTGGTCTGTGGTCCCCACCTGCAGAACCACTCCTTTATTGAGGGTGTCTTGATAATTGCCAATAATTTCCATCTATCCTCTATTCCATTTGCACATCAGCATGTGAAATTGATTGTCAATCAGTGTTGCTTCCTAAGTGGACAGTTTGATTTCACAGAAGTTTGATTTACTTGGAGTTATATTCTGTTGTTTTAAGTGTTCCCTTTATTTTTGGAGCAGTTTATATAGATACATACAGTGAGTACGGAAAGTATTCAGACTCCTTTAAATTTTTCACTCTTTGTTTCATTGCAGCCATTTGATAAATTCTAAAAAGTTCATTTTTTTCTCATTAAAGTACACTCTGCACCCCATCTTGACTGAAAAAAACAGCAATATAGAATTTTTTTGCAAATTTATTAAAAAAGAAAAACTGAAATATCACATGGTCATAAGTATTCAGATCCTTTGCTCAGACACTCATATTTAAGTCACATGCTGTCCATTTCCTTGTGATCCTCCTTGAGATGGTTCTACTCCTTCAATGGAGTCCAAATGTGTTTAATTAAACTGATAGGACTTGATTTGGAAAGGCACACACCTGTCTATATAAGACCCCACAGCTCACACTACATGTCAGACCAAATGAGAATCATGAGCTCAAACGAACTGCCCAAGGAGCTCAGAGACCGAATTGTGGCAAGGCACAGATCTAGCCAAGGTTATAAAAGAATTTCTGCATTACCCAAGGTTCATAAGAGCACAGTGGCCTCCATAATCCTTAAATGGAAGAAGTTTGGGACCACCAGAAGTCTTCCTAGACCTGGCCGTCCAGCCAAACTGAGCAATCGTGGGAGAAGAGCCTTGGTGAGAGAGGTAAAGAAGAACCCCAAGATCACTGTGGCTGAGCTCCAGAGATGCAGTAGGGAGATGGGAGAAAGTTCCACATAGTCAACTATCACTGCAGCCCTTCCCCAGTTGGGCCTTTATGGCAGAGTGGCCAGATGGAAGCCTCTCCTCATATGAAAGCCCGCATAGAGTTTGCTCAAAAACACATGAAGGACTCCCAGACTATGAGAAATAAGATTCTCTGGTCTGATGAGACGAAGATAGAACTTTTTGGTGATAATTCTAAGTGGTATGTGTGGAGAAAACCAGGCACTGCTCATCACCTGCCTAATACAATCCCAACAGTGAAACATGGTGGTGGCAGTTGTTAGAACCCTCCTGTTAGTTTTTTCTATTTTGTGGTCATGTGACCTTCTGCCTATTTATTCCAGCTCCGCCCTTCAGGCTTTGCTGGACTTCAGTGTTATTTTGACTCTTAATCTAGCCAGGTGCTTTGTACCTACTGTATCTCTCTAGTTTGTTTGGTCCTTGGACCACTAAATACTTTTGTCTGTTTGTCTTCTTCTGCTACTACTTCTGCCAGGAGGTGTCCAGTTTTGTCCCAGTCCTTAGTTCTTTTAGGGACCCCTCCCTTTAATCTATAGGTCTGTGTTCAGATTAGCCGCGGACATAGGCGGGTCTGTTTGCAAGGAACAGGTTGCCCGCTGCATCGTAAGGAATCAGCTTAGTCCTATTGTATGGACAGATTTCCTCTCTTTCCTTAGTTCTTGTAGCAGATCATAACAGCAGTATCATGCTATGGGTGTGTTTTTCAGCTGCAGGGACAGGACGACTGGTTGCAATTGAAGGAAACATGAATGCGGCCAAGTACAGAGATATCCTGGATGAAAACCTCTTCCAGAGTGCTCTGCACCTCAGACTTGGCCAAAGGTTCACCTTCCAACAAGACAATGACCCTAAGCACACAGCTAAAATAACAAAGGAGTGGCTTCAGAACAACTATTTGACCATTCTTGACTGGCCCAGCCAGAGCCCTGACCTAAACCCAATTGAGCATCTTTGGAGAGACCTGAAAATGGCTGTCCACCAACGTTTCCCATTCATCCTGACGGAACTGGAGAGGATCTGCAAGGAAGAATGGCAGAGGATCCCAAAATGCTGGTGTGAAAAACTTGTTGCATCATTTCCAAGAAGACTCATGGCTGTACTAGCCCAAAAGGGTGCTTCTACTCAATACTGAGCAAAGGGTCTGAATACTTATGCCCGTGTGATATTTCAGTTTTTCTTTTTTATTAAATTTTGCAAAAATTTCTTCATTTCTGTTTTCTTTCAGACAAGATGGGGTGCAGAGTGGACTTTAATGAGAAAAAAATGAACTTTTTAGAATTTACCAAATGGCTGCAATGAA
>NW_027362871.1:1012500-1062500 GCF_046119375.1 Phyllobates terribilis | reverse complement strand
TGCCTGGTTTTCTCCACACATACCGCTTAGAATTATCATCAAAAAATTCTATCTTCGTCTCATCAGACCAGAGAATTTTATTTTTCATAGTCTGGGAGTCCTTCATGTGTTTTTGAGCAAACTCTATGCGGGCTTTCATATGTCTTGCACTGAGGAGAGACTTCCATTGGGCCACTCTGCCATAAAGGCCCGACTGGTGGAGAGCTGCAGTGATAGTTGACTTTGTGGAACTTTCTCCTATCTCCCTACTGCATCTCTGGAGCTCAGCCACAGTGATTTTGGGGTTCTTCTTTACCTCTCTCACCAAGGCTATTCTCCCACAATTGCTCAGTTTGGCTGGACAGCCAGGTCTAGGAAGACTTCTAGTGGTCCCAAACTTCTTCCATTTAAGGATTATGGAGGCCACTGTGCTCTTAGGACCCTTGAGTAATGCATAAATTCTTTTGTAACCTTGGCCAGATCTGTGCCTTGCCACAATTCTGTCTCTGAGCTCCTTGGGCAGTTCCTTTGAGCTCATGATTCTCATTTGGTCTGACATGCACTGTGAGCTTTGAGGTCTTATATAGACAGGTGTGTGCCTTTCCAAATCAAGTCCTATCAGTTTAATTAAACACAGCTGGACTCCAATGAAGGAGTAGAACCATCTCAAGGAGGATCACAAGGAAATGGACAGCATGTGACTTAAATATGAGTGACTGAGCAAAGGGTCTGAATACTTATGACCATGTGATATTTCAGTTTTTGTTTTCTAAATAAATTTGCAAAAAATTTCTACATTTCTGTTTTGATCACACGCTGATGACCTATCTTATGAAAAGAGTCAAGTCCCAGACAACCGTCTTTTACTCTTTACTGCCATCTTCCCCATGTTTAGGGTGGATAGTGTAGGGCGCCCATTGTTCATACCCAGAATCTATGCCTGTTCCATGTGCAGGAGGTGTGAGTTGTATATATTACACAAAGGTCAACATTGGAGATGAACTCCAATCCTGACCGTTTTAACCCCTGTGATCAATAGTGACTTTATTAGTCAATAAAGACTCATTCAGACGTCCGTGGTAATCAGTCCATGCACGGACTTTCCCGACCCTAACGTGACTGCTTTATATATTTCTATGAAGCTGTAGACACTCCTGACCCGAGGGCATGTGATTCTGTACGGGGAGTTGGGGAGGAGCGTCAATGTTACTTTGTAACCGCACAGATTTATGTGTCATTTATGTCCATTTTATAGTATTGGGGTAATTCACCTGGGGGATCTAATAAATTCCAAATCATCAAATATTCTGAATTATTACATGTCCGTCATAAAGTATACAAACCTCCCTTGGATTGGTATATAGAGCCCAAAAACAAGCTGCTAATTCAAAATGTTATCAGGGTAATTTCCTAATTTTCTGCTCAGTTTCTTGCTTCTGATCTTGTAAAATTCCCCATTCCATTGCTGATCTGTGCCAGATTATCTGCTTCATTAACCCTCGACTGGTGAGGTGGGGTTTATGTCACGCAACTGGTGAGGTGGGGTTTCCTATACCCCAGTGTTTAGAAATCTCTTATTTTTACAGAAAATGCGAAGGTCACGTTTGTTTTAATCGTTTTCTTATTGGCGATTGATTGCATATGAGTGTAACAAATTTTTGACACCCACAAATGGATGGAAGCTAGTGAGACACGTATCCTCATACCAGCATTTTTCAATGAATGGCAGCCGAACAAAAATTCCCTGGGGTGTGGCGACCCCCACCTCACCAGTTGAGGGTTAAAGGGATTTTCCTTTAACCCGTTGGTGCAGCTGTTTTTTTTTTGTAACTGTGCACTAGTCACCTTCCTTGGGTCCAGCACAGGGTCTCTGCCACTGCTCCCAGTGTCTGTTACTGTCCTTTGGCCTCACGTCGACAGCGCTGCAACCAATAACTGAGATCAGCAGCTTTGCCCGAGTTAACGGCACTACTTGCTCAGAGTCACTGAACTCACTGACTGGCTGCAGCGCTGTCAATGTGACAAATAGCTGACACTCTGCATTAGACCCAGAGAGGGTGAGTAAAGTATTGCTTTAAAAAAGAAAAGAAAATTGTATTAAAAAAACTGTAGTGTAATTCTTTAGCATCTTCTATAAGTGCAGCATAAATGACTCTAATGCTATGTCCGTAAAGGACAGCGGCCCAATCTAATCTATACACACCAGCACACACACAACACAAGGGAGTTTACAAAAATATTCTAATTGCACATTACGGAATAAACTACTTTACATACGTACTTTGTACTGATATAGTCACAATTAGGGTAATATTGCTTGACAACATATTTTAAAATATCTTAAAACAAAAATCAATTTCTGCATATAAATTACAGCCAAAATATGCAACACAAAATAAAAAAATAGATCATGATTTTATTATACTCGTCACAAAAATAAGCAATGATGGCATCAATAAATAAACCATAAATAATATATATAAAAAAAACACACAAAACCCTTTGCAATCAAGGAGAACTCCCAAAAGACCTGCGGCACCACCGTTGGGGTTTGCTCACACACAGCGCTTGTCCGGATTTTTTTTTTTAAATCTTTGTACCATAAATAGCCACAAAATCTCATTCCCATGTTGCATATTTGTTTATTGCCCCACGGTGCGTTCTCAATTCAGGAAGAAGCATGCACCTTTTCATGAACCGTGAGCGTCTGTCTGACTCCAGCACACCTCCTCATCAAGACCAATGTGAACAGCGCCGCTCTTGATGACTCTGGCCCCATCTCTTTTAGGATCATGTTGAGACTGGACAAAAGTAAGAGCTGCTCTATTTTTTGCCCTCATTCATTTCGAGGATTAGTGTCCCTTTAAGAGGCTTTCCCTTTCATTGTTTTTGGGAGTTCTACTTTTAAAAGGGTTGTCCTGGATTAGAAAATGAAAACTCTATTCCCCACCTTCCCCCGCAGACACGGCCCCATGTCTGTTACTGCGGCTCAGCCCCTACATCGCTGGGCTACCACCCCAGGCACAGATCATGGGAAGAAGACGCTGCTTCTGACTATCACGGACCTCACTTATAAGCTGCATCTTCAGAAGATTTTGGAATCTGCAGTTGGGAGGGACGGTCATTTTATGATGATCTTCCTATTACATCTAGTAGCTTTGTTCTTGTATTGTAGCACTACAAGCGCTTGTAAACTCGTCTATAAAACCAATATGATATTGGTCACAATGAGCAGACAAGTCAAGAAGTGAGAACGATTATTCTGGTAAGATTATCCATGCAATTTACAAAAAAAACTAATAGCAGCTTCAATGAGCATTCAAGATGGCAGCCGTCCGCTATGCAGCAGGCAGACACGTAAAGGATGGCGGGGGGATACTACACAACATTGACTCTTACCATATTAGTACTAGCCCAGTAATGTGACGCTGAGACCCCACATGTAACTACCTTGCAGCACGAATATAAAAGGATCAGTACGTTTTCTGAAAACCAGTGTCGGAAGCACTTAGAGAGAACCCTATGGCTCTTAGCCCCCAGATAACATGCAAGGATTCAAGTACGCGGGACCCCGCTAATCCGCTGATGGGCCGGATATCTGCAACGTACAGAGCTGGAATTCCTACAGAAATACAAAAGTGACCAGTAAATTCTGGACTATAAATTCTTATTATCTGCTTTATTTGTATCTTATTTTTCCACCCCAATGTATTCTCAAAAAAGTGATGGGAAATGCAATGTGTAGGGCCATCCTATAGGGACCACAGCTGATTTTTCAATTTCTTTGGGGTTACTGCTCTACCTCGCTTATATAAGTCAATAAGAAAGTCTCTCCCCACTATATTCTGGAGACCTACATAAAAGTGCCAAAGCTTTTTGTTTTTTTTTCTTTATTTCCTCCAATATTGTATTCATACAGGAATGCTTCCATTAAAGTTTGCAACATACTGTACTTTTTGGCATCTGTTTGAAGGATGGACCTATTTTGAAGTTCTGAAAAGTCTAATAGATCTGTACCGATACCGATTAATAATTAAAGGGGTTGTCCCGGACTTTAACATTGATGGCCTTTCTTTAAAGAGGTGGTCCACTACATTGTATAATGACCCCATCGATTTACACATGTTAACTAAATAAATGTTTTTGTAAATACCTCCTGCTTCCATATGTACCTGTGGGTGGCGCTATTGCTGACTTCTCAGTCTGCATCACGTGACCCCGGCTGCAGGTATTTGAAAGGTGTAATTTGATGGGGGCATTATACAATGTAGTGACCACCTCTTTAAGATAAGGCATCAATGTTTGATCAATTGGGGTGCTCATTAGCGGAGCTGCACTGCGGAGCTCTGTGGAGGGAATAGTGGCTGCGGCTGCGTACTACACATCTGCCCCCTAATGATTTGAATGGGTGGCCGATATGTAGTACTCCGTCAACAGAGCTCGGCACCTGAGCATTTCTGGCCACCGTTGACACAGGAACAGCTACAGCACGCACTATCAATCAGACATTGATGATCAAGTATAGGCCTTCAATAAAGTCTTGGACAGCCCCTTTAAAGTCTCCAAATGAGATTCTGAAGTTTTGTTTCATTGGCAGTCTATGTGGAAACAGTATAAAGTTACAGAAGATCGGACCGATGGTATACCATAGCACAAAACATTAGTCTTTAAGGGATTATTCAGCCATAGACATTGGGTCATGGTTTTAATCATGTGACGAAAATCACATTGTTTTACTGTAAATTGCTGTGGTCACAGGCCAAACAGTTTATGCTTGCGTCCTTTTTTTCGAACTTTTCTCGGCCAGGTGGCAAGAACCTTACATGTGATAGTCATGCCTAACATAACTAGGAGGTAGGGAATTAATACCCAATGTCAGATCCTGGATGACCACCATTAGTCTACCAGCAACTTACACAGAAGCAAAGCACATTCAGATCTTTCACACAGTGGACCTAAACCCGAAAACGATGTAAGTGTCCATATTTCCAGTACAGGGCACCTTTGTCAATGACAAACCTTAAATATACAAATATATTGGGACAGGATTCATGCTCCACGGACATGTGGTTTGAAATCATGAAAGGAAACAAAATGCATTATAAGGTTGGCTCTTAAAAAAAGATAACTGTTTCTGAATATTCCCGGAGGCTGCAGACACGCACTTAAGGCGTAGAGCCAATAAACGATGAACGAGCGCTCATAGGAATCATTTCAACATACGATTATTGGCCCATCTAACCAGGACCACAATCGGCAGACAAACTAGGAAAGCACCGTTTCATTGGGTGCGATACATTTTATGCATTCATTAAAATTCTTAACGGCAGCACATTACTCAGTGTAAACAGGAGACGTGCTGCTGATAACAGGATACCAGATTATTAGCGATCATTGTGTCCCCGTCATTGTTTCGTCAACCTGTGTATGCACTTTTCCAATTGTCAGTCGTTCAATTGCCTGGATCAGACCGACTATATAGGACATTAGTATCTGGTCTCCGCTGCACAAACTACCACTGATACATGTGAACAAAGTCGATATGTTTTTTTTTCCCCCAGTATATCCCTCCCAGCTTACATCACTCCCTATAAATAAATAGAAGCACTAATATAATAGCAAGTGGTTAATAAGACCTCTAAGCAGTCAGGAACACTGCTTCATCTGAATCGGGATCCTTCCCACTGTCCTCGCTGGGTAACGAGTCTCCACCACTCGGAGACCGGCAGCTCAAGTCCTCCACCCCAGATTCCTGGTCACTGTTAGCCGACAGGTCGGGGTCCGAGCTCTTCAAATGGTCCTGGGTTAGGATCAGGGCCGAGTCCTCCTCACCTTGGGATGAACTACGAGAGGGAAACAGCTTCAGGTTGGTGCTGTAATCTTGGGGCGTATTAGCCGGAGAGTGTTTGGTGATGCATATCTGGAAGTTGTGGATTTTTGGCTGGTCATTGAGATTCTTGTAGGTTTCATTTGACTCTCGAGTTTCCAGTTTTGTTAATCTCTAAAGGAAAAATTGTTAGGCAAGAGCAAAAGTTACATTGGGTTAGGGCATGTTAATGTAACCTCTACATGCAAGTCGATCAGCAGTGGTTTAATGGTCTGTTTAGTAAGGCCGGCCGCACTTATGTTATCGTCAGCACATTTCTCGTTTACGCAGGACAATGTGCTGCTAATGATAATTTTTAAACGTGCTCAAAAATTATCACACCAATGAATGCTTTGCCCCTCCATTGGATGTTTGATGGCCTGTTTAGGCAGCCAACAGTTGGGAATGAGGGAACGCTCCCTAACCCAATTATTGGCCTGCCTAAATGAACCTTTACTTGAAAACTTTATACCAATGAACAAACTTCTCTGGTGCCATAAGAAAGCCATAACGCCACAGTGCTCAGGCATTACTGACATTGAAAAGACACAAGGTAGAGACCCTGGTTACAGTGATGTGTCACTTAATGGTCTGATTGCTGTAGTTTTTATAAAATCACTATTTTATCAGCAAGCAGATTATCATTGGGGACTAGTAAACCTGCTGCCAGGTAGTCCTACATATTCATAAGCTCTGTACAACCCCGCCCCCATCACTGATTGGCAGCTTTCTGCAAATCTAGTATACACAAAGTGGCCAATCAGTGGTGTGGGCAGGGTTATACAGAGCTCAGCAGTCAGAGAACTGTCAATCAGTGATGTGGGCGGGGTCTGCTGCAGATAACACAGTAATTTTATCAAAATGACAGCAGGTAGCCCAGTAAGTGACAGATTGTTGGAATCAGGGCCTCTGCCCCTATATTGCGCTGCACTCAGATGGGTAGCAAAAACCTGGTAACAGATTCCCTTTAATGGTGCTCTCTTCCAGTTATTGTGTTGGAGAACACCAAAGACGTAGGGCATCGGCTAAAAATGATTGCCTCTTTTTTATCTTGTGCAGGGTTTTTATATATAATCATTTAAAATTGTTTCTCAGTCACCATTAAAAGCTGAATTGGTTTACACTGAAACCTAAGCGGAGGTATAAACATCAAAAACATATAGGCCAGGAAGCTGGATTTTCAGTATTTCTACCACACCTTCTCCATGAACTCCATTTCCTCCTCCAGCTGCTGCGTCTCTTCTTTTACTGCCTGTAGAAAATCAGTGACTGACTGGCGAGGGTGCATTCCTTTCTCAAATCGGTTATAGAGGCCCCTCCAAAACCTTCCATGGTGAAAAATAAGTTTGAAGAGTTAGTATATGCACAAGTACAGAAGATTATCATCGAGCAATTCTCATGATATATGTTCTTAAGACGTGCTAGCTCATGGTACACACATGAAGGGCTAGCTCACAATGCTGTATATTCTCCCATGCCAGAGAATTGGGCCGATTATACTAATGACACTCTGCTTTAACTCTGAGTGTGATCCAATTTTCTCGCATGGAAGAATTGCAGCACAGGTGTGGAGAAGATGGAGGACTTAATTTTTCCATCTTCTCCATTGTCTCTGTGCACGTACATCAGACTGCACTCGGATAACATAGTATATTATTGGTCCGAGTGCTATCCGATAAAACATCACATAGCACTAGCACTCGGCCGTGTTACGTGGCAATGTGAGCGAGTCCTAATGAGTCCCTCAGTGGCTGATCTATGGCTGGTGACTTCAGATTAGTGAAAATATGTGGTGGCAAGTTGGGCCTCATTACTCGGACAGCACACTGACACATCCTATCCTTACACTATTCACATGTCCGTTCTGTTATTTTGCTGACTGATGGTCTGTATATAAACAGAGACATCCCCTACATTGACCTTATTTGCCGACATCCAAGTTGCATCCTACTGCTATTCTTCATTTTCACTGACTGGGTACTTGAAGAAGCTTGGGAAACCTCTGTCACGTTGTTTTTGCATATGGCAAAACCATTGATAAAAACGGACATGTGGACTAAATATGCCCGAAAATTGGATCTAACACACTTGCAAAATTGGTCTGTTTTGTACAGGCAAACAAAAAAAAAACAGCTTTTGCCTGGATTCACACGTGTGTTTTGCGGTCTGAGTATGCTTCAATGCAAAGACTGGCTTCAGGTCTCCTGACCCAAACTCGACTTTATATTATGCGTTTATATAGAAAGTTCCCGATCAGGGACATCCGCATGCCCTATTAAAGGGGTTGTACCAAGTATATAAGTAATCCCCTATCAACGGGATTTAGGAATTGATCGCTAGGGGTCAGTTCCACAGAGAATGAATGGAGTAGAGATGTACATGCTCCCCCTCTGCTCTGTTCAAAGCTTGCTCTACAGAACCTCCTGGGGATTGTTGGGGGTCCCAGCGGTCTGACCCCCAAAGATCAATACTTTATCGCAGTCTAAATATGTGCAAAATGAATCACCGTGTCACAAGCTGTCATAGATGTCAGTAAATCTGTCTAAAGTGAATTGATTTGTGCCAGGCAGAAGATAGAACTGACGAGTGAGCTCTGACGCAACCCCTAAATGTAGACCATGGTTACAAGTGGGAAGAGTGTTGGGCCTTGGATTTCACCACTGAAGGACACATTGGGCTCATGATACGTCACCCCGCTTCTTTCACCTGTAAAGTTAGGGTTGATGTTTCTATATGTGAATGATAAGTATATGGTGTGTTAGAGTTCTGCTGCTTTATTCAGTGCAGAGGAGGAATCAGAATAACCTCTTACCTGAAGTGGCATGGAGTGGTGTGTGGTCTCAGAGTTCCTTGGGTCTGACTGTGATCTGCTCTGTACAGAGGGTTCATGTAATCCAACCGCTGCTTCCACAGGTAAGACCAGAGGGAGTAGGTCCTCTCCTGAATTCTGGAAGATGATGATTGCATCACTGATATATTGAGATTATGAGAGCTGCAAGTATACCCGTCACCACTGCAACCTGCACTAACACTAAGGGCTCATTCAGACGGACATTTTTTGTGTACGAGTCCTATTTGTGTTATTTCCAGATACGACTTGTACCTAGAAGAGTGAATGGGGCCATTCACATATCTGTGATTGTTTGAGAGACGGAAAATCGTGGCAAAATGTACGATAGTACGATAGTTATCTGAGTGTCAGGTCAAAATTAACAATGCACATCCATGGGTCAGTGAAAAAAAAAAAATCGGCCAACAATTAATTGCCATCTGAGCGCTGTCCAGTTTTCCAGGTCTGTTTGATGGAAAAAGATGAAGAAACTGAAGCTCAGGCCAAACTCTAATGATAAAAACTGACACTGACCAAACTGGTGAAACTGTGCCTGATTCTCTTATATGAATGAGCCACAAGTTCTATAGCTTTCAGTGTTTCTTTGCATAGTAGCTGTGTAGCTTCATAGTCAAAATTGGAAAATCCGGTTCCAAAAAGTAGATGGAAAGATGCACTGAACTGCTTGGCCCCACCACGGTGCACCGAGCGCCTGTACTTGATTTGAACAGTCCTTCTGTACTGACAGTCCCTTTACAGCAGTGTTCCCCAACTCCAGTCCTCAGGACCCACCAACAGATCATGTTTTCAGGATTTCCTTAGTATTGCACAGCTGATGGAATTATTGCCTGTGCAGGTGATGCAATTATCAGCTGTGCAATACTAAGGAAATCCTGAAAACATGGCCTGTTGGTGGGTCCTGAGGACTGGAGTTGAGAACCACTGCTGTAAAGGGTTAGGAGATAACTTTCTGAATGCAGAAGGTCTGACCGATGGGACTTTTAGCGATGCTGAGAATGGGGCTCTTCAGTGATCAGCAGAAGGCCTCATTCACATGTACAGGTTTAAACAGGTATGTGAAAAAATGGTATCAGTGTGTCCATTTTTACCATCATTGTGTTATCAGTGTTCTTCTCGTATGGATAAATATGTTATAAAGTTTCTCCTATGCTTTGTAATGTTAAAGAAGTTGTCCAGTACTTTATATTACTCCCCCCCCAATGTATCCCCCCGGGGCCCCTAAGACTTTGCTGATAATGCCTGTGAGCTTCGCTATCGGTGGCCGCTCACAGGCATCACGTGACCCCACGCTGATGTCACGACAAGTGAGGCGTGACTCAGCGCTGGGGTCCCTACGGTGGCTGCTGGGTTGTGGGCAGGGTTACACCTCCTCCCCACGCGTCACTCGCAGCATCTACCGCGCTTTCCCAATGAATGGGGAGAGGCAGAGCGTGCGGTGGATGCCGGGTGTGATGTGGGGGGGGTAACCCCGCCCAAAGTCTGGCATCCACCTGGAACGTGGAAGACAGAGACCCCCAGCTGCTGCCAGCGACATCGGCGGGGGTCACGTGATGCCTGTGAGCGGCCAGTGATAGCGCCACTCACAGGCATTATCTGCAATGGTAGGTAATTACAAAAATCCTTAGGGGTCTCGGGGAGACACATTGGGGGGGGGGTAATATAAAGTACTGGACAACCCCTTTAATCTCGGACAGCACCATGATGCCATCCGTGGGCTGTCTATGTTCTTCATGGACCCATAGACTTGTATAGGTCTTTTTCATCTGTGATATTGGAAGAAAAAACAGACATGTCTCCGTGAGTTTTGCACAGACACATAGTCCATGAAAATCCACAGGCATGTGAATAGCATTAGCATTAACACGTACATGTGGATACGGATGTCTGAATGAGGCCTCAATGAGAGCTTGATATTTTAAGAATATCTCTTTAAAGCAGGGGTCTCAAACTCGGCTGGGTATATGGGCCGCACATGGAAAAAATTTGAATTTGGGGGGCCGCATTCTTTGTTCAGTGTGACATTTTTAGTGATACCATTTTTTTTGTATACACCTTTTGAACATTTTTGCCATGTTTATTTTTTTATGGCTTGGGTCGTTATGGATGTGGTGATAATAAACGTGCACTTTTTTGTGTTTACTTTAGTTTACATATAAAACAGCATTTTTAGTGCCCAATATTTTTTCATGCTTTATTTTATTTTTTATTTTTTTTACAATTTTATTTCCCCCAAATGGCCACATACAGTAATATTGTCTTACAATTAGCATCATATAGTAATAATGGAAAACATCTTGTAGTAATGTTCCCCATCCAAGTCCCCATCTTGTACTAATGTGCCCCATCCAGGTCCCCATCCCGGTCCCCATCCTGTGGCTATGTGCCCCATCCCGGTCCCCATGTTGTGGCTCTGTGCCCCATCCCGGTCCCCATGTTGTGGCTCTGTGCCCCATCCCGGTCCCCATGTTGTGGCTCTGTGCCCCATCCAGGTCCCCATCTTGGGGCTCTGTGCCCCATCCAGGTCCCCATCTTGGGGCTATGTGCCCCATCCAGGTCCCCATCTTGGGGCTATGTGCCCCATCCAGGTCCCCTCTTGGGGCTATGTGCCCCATCCAGGTCCCCATCTTGTGGCTATGTGCCCCATCCAGGTCCCCTCTTGTGGCTATGTGCCCCATCCCGGTCCCCATCCTGTGGCTCTGTGCCCCATCCAGGTCCCCATCTTGGGGCTATGTGCCCCATCCAGGTCCCCATCTTGGGGCTATGTGCCCCATCCAGGTCCCCATCTTGTGGCAATGTTCCCCATCCAGGTCCCCTCTTGTGGCTATGTGCCCCATCCAGGTCCCCATCTTGTGGCAATGTTCCCCATCCAGGTCCCCTCTTGTGGCTATGTGCCCCATCCAGGTCCCCATCTTGTGGCTATGTGCCCCATCCAGGTCCCCATCTTGTGGCTATGTGCCCCATCCAGGTCCCCATCCTGTGGCTATGTGCCCCATCCAGGTCCCCATCTTGTGGCTATGTGCCCCATCCCGGTCCCCATGTTGTGGCTATGTGCCCCATCCCGGTCCCCATGTTGTGGCTATGTGCCCCCTGTTCTTCACACACATAAAATAGAAAAAAAAAAAAGATGATTCTCACCTGTCCTCCGTTCCCTCGGCGGCCTTCCTGCAGATGTGGCCCGCAGGCACCACAGAGTCCGACCCCTTGACGATCCCGACCTGGTCCAGGAGGAGCCGCCGACAGCAGCGCTGCATTGCCGCACAGAGACTGTCTCCCAGCACAGCATTTTCAATGTCAGCCGCCGGCCAATCAGAGGCCAGCAGCTGACATCTGCATATGGCAATGACGTCATACTCGCTGCGCCGACACGCAGATATCAGCTGCTGGCCTCTGATTGGCCGGCGGCTGGCATTGGAAATGCAGTGCTGGGAGACGGTCTCTGTGCGGCAATTCAGCGCTGCTGTCGGCGGCTCCTCCTGGACCAGGTCGGGATCGTCAAGGGGGTCTGTGCCTGCGGGCCGCATAAAGCAGCCTCAGGGGCCGCATGCGGCCCGCGGGCCGCGTGTTTGAGACCCCTGCTTTAAAGCCATGATCCTCTAGTTACAAGGATGTATCTCATGTCCTTGGCTACTGACCTGCAGGTTAGGACATTTTGTGACTGGGAAAGAAGATCTACAAGATTTCAACATTACTCAGGACAGAGAATATCTTCAAGAAGTATCTTCTAGTGGACCATTGGTTACATCAGGAACTGTGCAATTCTTAAATCCATGTACCCATCTTATTTTATTATTGGCATTTTGATTTCACCATTCTTATGTTTCTCTGTACAGTGGCACTGCCAGCGATGCCAGCGACCCAGATGGGCAGGAAAAAACTGAAATGGTTTAGGTTCACATACCCATTCAGTCTCCGGATATGTGGGAGTCCCTAAGGTCTGACACCCCCACCAATCCTGAAGTGATGGCATATCTTACCAATATGCCATCACTTTATACATTTTTCTCCTGCACAGTTATTGAAAATTTTTTGCCAAGGTTCAACCTTCACAGTTTATAAGTGATTGCTGTTATCCAGACTGTGGGGCACCGTGTGATCAGATCAGCATCAGGGACACGTCAACCATCCATATTCTATTTCTGTTACAAGCCTATAGTGACCATACACAGAGCACATATTCTCTCACATCAGTTCCTTCCTCTCCTTCTCGCAGTTGCACAGAAAGTTTCCATACTGACAGGAGTATATATGGTGTTGTATGTGGACCAAGAATCTCTCATTAAATTCAAACGCACAGGGAAACTGCTCCATGAGCTGCCAGACACATTCCAGGAACTGGTCTATCACTGGGGACACCTCCTTGGGATCCCCATCTAAATTTCCATACCTGAAAAAAAAAAAAAATATGCTGAAGCAATGCAATTGGGGTATATGCATGCAACATCTTTTTCAGGTGGACTGCACTCCCAAAACCGCCTGAGACTGGGAATGGCACAGAAAAACTACAGTAAGTATATTATATTAGAATGTATGGTGTTTTTTTTTTGTCTCTTTTGCTGAGAGGAGGAGAGCTGATGGAAGATTTGGAAAGTGACACAGCTAAACTCAGCTGTGCTGACCCTAGCCCCACACTGACTGCTGGGCCCATATCTGAAATGTGTTGATTGATGGGATTTGAATACAGTTGATATTCTAATCATGCAGGAGGTTAGACCAGGAGATCCGGGCTTTCATTATAACCCACACACTGAGAAACCTGCTGTAAGATATGGTGTGGAGGTGTTCTTTTTCTAGCATCTTGCTGCCTGTTTATAATTGGACAACATCGTACAAGGAGAAGTACATGCCCCACAGTGAAAGCTCTCTGATAACACCCACTTGGATGTAACGAAAATTAACTCATTAGGTGACAAATACTTTGATTGTTAATATCCCTGCAACAGAGATGCAAAATAAAAAAAGAACTAACAATTATTTTTTTTCTGCTCTGAAGCTACAACGTGTTTTCAGTTCAACATGAAAAATTTGGTGAAAGGCCCTCTGTAAATAAGTGACTCTGTTTGACTTTTCCAACATATGTGCAGTGACCAGGGTTACCTGTGATTAAATTTGTGTCCAAATGAAATCCAGTCTTTTTCAATTAACACCTAATAGTAATTGGGAAAAATAAAAGTTACACTATGCAAAAAATATCAACTCCGTAAATCTCCACCAGTACATAGAGTATATGAAGTGAAACCTCTTACCATAAATACTCTGATGGTTCGGTAATAGGGGTCAAGTAACAGACTGGATACAGAGCAGACCTGAGCGGTGCGGTCCCATCCATCAGAACAATGAACGAGCACGCTGGCGCCCTCTTCTGACACGGCCTAAATGTGCAAATTAAATGTAAAATATTACACATTTATATAATTACAAATCTCGTTTATTCTCAGCACTAAAAGGATCATTTTTGTACAGTCCGTGCCTAGAATAGTACAAATCAGACAAGCAGCACTAGAATATGAACAGATACAACACATCTTACCTTTACAATGAAGATACCAGCATCTAGGATTGTTTTCACGTGTTTTAACCAGCCAGAGGATTCAAGACCCCAAAGAAATTCACCCATAGAAGGAGATCGGAGCTCACAAACTGCAATGATGAACAGAACAATAAGCTCACTATAGCAACAGATTCTGTATGTGAAGTATTTCTGCTCCAAGACTTGAGATAGAGAATATATATATAAATATATATATATATATATATATATACAGTCATGGCCAAAAGTATTGAGAATGACACCAAAATTATATTTTCACATGATCTGCTGGCCTCTGGTTTTTATTAGTGTTTGTCTGATGTTTATATCACATACAGAAATATAATTGCATTCATATTATGAGTACCAATAGGTTATATTGACAGTTAGAATGAGTTAATGCAGCAAGTCAATATTTGCAGTGTTGCCCCTTCTTCTTCAAGACCTCTGTAATTCTCCCTGGCATGCTCTCAATCAACTTTTGGACCAAATCCTGACTGATAGCAGTCCATTCTTGCATAATCAATGCTTGCATTTTGCCAGAATTTGTTGGTTTTTGTTTGTCCACCCGTCTCTTGATGATTGACCACAAGTTCTCAATGGGATTAAGATCTGGGGAGTTTCCAGGCCATGGACCCAAAATCTCTATGTTTTGTTCCATGAGCCATTTAGTTATCACCTTTGCTTTAGGGCAAGGTGCTCCATCATGCTGGAAAAGGCATTGTTGGGCGCCAAACCGCTCTTGGACGGTTGGGAGAAGTTGCTCTTGGAGGACATTCTGGTACCATTCTTTATTCATGGCTGTGTTTTAGGCAAGACTGTGAGTGAGCCGATTCCCTTGACTGAGAAGCAACCCCACACATGAATGGTTTCAGGATGCTTTACAGTTGGCATGAGACAAGACTGGTGGTAGCGCTCACCTCTTCTCCGAATAAGCTGTTTTCCAGATGTCCCAAACAATCGAAAAAGGGATTCATCAGAGAAAATGATTTTGCCCCAGTCCTCAGCAGTCCACTCCCTGTACCTTTTGCAGAAAATCAGTCGGTCCCTGATGTTTTTTCTGGAGAGAAGTGGCTTCTTTGCTGCCCTCCTTGAATCCAGCCCTTGCTCAAAGAGTCTCCGCCTCACAGTGCGTGCAGAAGCACTCACACCAGCCTGCTGCCATTCCTGAGCAAGCTCGGCACTGCTGGTAGTCCGATCCCACAGCTGAAACAGTTTTAAGATACGGTCCTGGCGCTTGCTGGTCTTTCTTGGGCGCCCTGGAGCCTTTTTGACAACAATGGAAGCTCTCTCCTTGAAGTTCTTGATGATGCGATAGATTGTTGACTGAGGTGCAATTTTTGTAGCTGCGATACTCTTCCCTGTTAGGCCATTTTTGTGCAGTGCAATGATGGCTGCACGTGTTTCTTTAGAGATAACCATGGTTAACTGAAGAGAAACAATGATACCAAGAACCAGCCTCCTTTTAAAGTGTCCAGTGATGTCATTCTTACTTAATCATGACTGATTGATCGCCAGCCCTGTCCTCATCAACACCCACACCTGTGTTAATGGATCAATCACTAAAACGATGTTAGCTGCTCCTTTTAAGGCAGGACTGCAATGATGTTGAAATGTGTTTTGGGGGTTAAAGTTCATTTTCTGGGCAAATATTGACTTTGCAAGTACAGTAATTGCTGTTAAGCTGATCACTCTTTGACATTCAGGAGTATATGCAAATTGCCATTACAAAAAATGAAGCAGTAAACTTTGGAAAAATTACTATTTGTCTCATTCTCAATACTTTTGGCCATGACTGTATATATATATATATATATATATATATATATATATATATATATATATATATATATATATATATATATATATATAGGGTTGTGTAGGATACTCCAAGTGCGGATATGACTTAAAAATTGTACAATGAAATTGTAAAATTCTGTATTATTTATTATATTGGGGTTGGTCACTTTATATAAAAAAATTCCAAAAGGGTGATAAAATGTAATGTTTGGCACATACAACTATAGATTACTTCCCCGGAGTTTGCCTTCTTCCTAAGGTGCGCCTGGAGGCCATGTTTCTCCCCAGGTAAGTTATACACCTCTACCCATCTACGTGATGTACAAGAAAACATGATTCATCAGACGAGAACCCTTTCTTCTATTACTCTATGGTTCAGTTCTGATGCCCATATACCCTTGTAGGTGCTTTTGGCTGTAACCGGGTCAGCATGACAATGACCAGTGTGCATCTCCATATGTAATAAGCTGCAATACTTTATCCTGACATCTTTTCTTCATAGCCAAAACTTAATTTTTCAGCAATATGTGCCACAGTATTTCTTCTGCAGCACCGGACCAGCTGGGGCTACTGTACCTTTCGTTCCACACAAGTATCAATGAGCCTTGGGCGCCCATGACTCCGCCACCTGCTCACCGGATGTTCTACCCTGGTAGGCACTAACTATTGTATGCCAGGCACACCCCACAACACCTGCTGTTTTTGAGATCTTCTGACAACCCTCATGGGGGCACCTCTGACAAGGAGAATATTGAGATCTCTAGACATCATGATTTGTCCATTGAAAATGGAGCTGTTTAGGGAATAGAGCACACAGAACATAGGGAAAAAAAACAGTGGAGGGGGAAAGAAATAATTTGAGGTGCTCACCTGGAGGGATTGTGAGAGTCACAGCTCCTAAACCAGGAGTAATATAACGCTAGCTGCCATCTATAAGAAATATCTTTTATGTATTCTTTTACCCTATGCACAAAATAAACGTTCATGGAAAACTATGAATTGGCAGCAGCGTGTGCAATGTCCTCAAGGGCCAACATACATACGCTGAAAGTAGATTTGCAAATAACATTTTTCGCTGTTGCCCGTTCCTGTGGCACCATTAATGTACTAGGCCTTAATGAGTTTGGTGACATAACGTCTTGTGATCGCTATTTTAACTCTCTAAGAACCAGGGAGTTTTTTATTTAAGCGCTTTTTGTGTTTATGGAGCTGACGTTTTTATTGATACCAATTTGGAGCACATATAACGTTTTGCTAGCTTTGTATTGGATTTTTTTTGTTAAGTGAGGTGACAAAGAACCCACAATTTTGGCATTTTGATTTTTTTTTTCTGCAATGTTTACCGTAAAGGTTAATTACCATAATTCCATACTTTGATACATCTGACTTTTACGGATGTGGCGATACCAAATGTTTTTTTTTCCGTTTCTTTGTTTTTAATAGGGAAAACGTGGGATAGTTAAAAATTATCTATTTTTTATATTTTGACTTTTTATTTTTTTTTCATTTTTTTTGTACCCATTAGTGGACTTAAACATGTGATCCTTGGATTGCTTATATATACTGTAATACCACAGTATTGCGGTATTTACTAGAAATCATGGTTGCCTATGGCACTCAGTCTGCTGTAAAAAGTACTAAGATGGGCCTTAAAGGTAAAGGCATTTTGCCCATAGCGGTAGACCACGTGGCCACTATGGCGCTCATTAGCTGGGAAAGCCTGATGCTACAGGGCTTTCTTCTTCCGCATATCATTCTTTGAAAGATGGCCTTTGTTCCTCATCATTCAGCCTGTACGTCTGTGCTCGAAGTCTCAGCACTGCAGGTGCAATGACGTCACTAGATCGGGCCCTCTGTGCGGAGTTTTTTTTTATTTTGGCAACAAGAAAAGCGTATACTGTGGGATCCATCATACATGATGTGGGGCGGCCATCATACTGTGTGAGCGAACTGTTGGGGGCCATCATACTGTGTGAGCGAACTGTTGGGGGCCATCATACTGTGTGAGCGAACTGTGGAAGACATCATACTGTGTGTGTATATGTGTGGGGGGCTGTAAGAGCATCATACTGTGTGTGTGTGTGGGGGGGGGAGTAGTGTAGGTGCATTATACTGGTGGGGTTTGCCATGGGGTCATCATGTTGTCCATGTAAGGACTACTGTGGGAGAAAATTATGACAGGAGATTCACTCCGAGGTATCGCACCGTGTGTGGAGGGCAGCATACTCTATGGGGTTTATTAAAATGGTATCAGTGTGTGCAAACAAGAGGAATCAGTAGCAGGGGCATTATTTCTGTGTCCAAGCCACAAAACATGTCCTCTCCCTGTATTTAAAAGTTGGAAAGTAGGCCCTTGTGTGACTGCATCAATATGTTATAACCCTGCCTAGTCCATCAATATAGACTCTTGGTATGGGGCCCCATGATTTCTATGAACGCCTCTGCTTAAGCTGGCCCCCGGCTGCTGTGGTAACCCATCGATTAACAGCGCACATTCAAAATAGTTAACAGACACCATCAGCTTCTTGTGGAGTTCCTGAGCCACCTCCACACACGCAGGCTCCTTCTCAGGATGTTCATTCACATCCTAATGCGGTGAGAGGTTACATATAAAAATAAAATCCTAAAATCTTGGAATTTTTGCTTTGCCCACTAATACTCCATTTACACAGACAGATTAGTGGCAGTAAACCACCACTAACTGGTAAATATTTACTGATTGTCGGAGGTTTAGAAGCCTGTTTACACAGGAAAACCATGCTAAATGATGTGCGTTGAACGTTCAGAAGGCGTAAGCTTTGCAGCTCCTCAGAAGAATTTTTTATTTTTACCAGGAGACCTGGACCCCCCGTGGTCTAGAGGTCTCAGGGGGTCTCAGCGCTGCTGGGACCCCTGGCCCTCCCCTGGCGGATCTGCGTACCCCCTAAGGAGGTCCCCGCATAAGCCTGCCGGCCCCGGGGGATACAGGGTGCTCCCTGGCGGAGACGCACACTGCATCTAGTGGTCCGTGCGAGCTCCGCCGTGGGGGGGGGCGAAGGGCCATGGCGTCACACATCCCTGGGGTCCCTGTGGCGCTCAGCTGGGTAAGTGCCCTGTGTGTGTGTGTGTGTGTGTGTTACTGTCTTATGGTGACTGCACCTTTTGTCTTTTCAGGCAGAGGTGTAATACTGGAGAATGCACATCACCGCTGCTGTTAGCAGGGGAGCGGGTCAGAGGAGCGCGGGCTCCGTTAGTGTAACGGGGGGCGTGGCTTATGTTCTTGGCTGCCTGCCATCGTCTGTGCAGACAGGAAGCGCCTGGAAAGCGCGCGCTGGGCAGTCCCCGCCCCCCTCCTGCCTTCCTTCTCTTCGGCTCTGCAAACGGCCATTGCCTCACGTAGCTCAGCGCTGTCCTCTCCCTCCCCCCTGCTCTCCGCTCTCACACACAGGCTCCAGGAAGCTGGTGAGTCATCTGTTTGTCTCATCTCTACAGCACAGAGCGCTGCTGTCTTCTCTGCTGCATGCACACCTTAGTCCTTTTAAGGCAAGGTGCATTGCGTGTTCAGCAGCATTAACCCCTTCTGGCCATCATCAGAAAACCTTTTTTCTGCAATGCTGGGGTAGCTTTTCTCCCTCTAAGGAGAATCTTTAACCCTTCAGTGCTTGGTAAATTGTTTTGTGGGAACAGGCTGTGATAGCAGGATCTCACTTCCCCGGTTACTGTGCTCTTGTAAGGGGTTATTACTGCTCTTTCCGCGACGCTCGCTACTGAGTAGGGGGCATGTCGGATCAGGGTCCAGGCGGCGCGGACCTCTCTCCCGGCCCGCTTCAGGATCGGTCACGCGTATCTGATATGCCGGGGTTGACGGCGTCAGGTTCGTCTCTGGTCAGGGGCCTCAGTGATGTTAAAGCGCTCACTCGCTCCATTGACAGTCTGTCTGACCTCCTGGGTCACTGGGTATCAGCTAAGTCCCTACCGGCGCGGGGCAAGAAGCGCCACAGGCCTGTGGTGGCGCTGTCTCCTCCGCGCAGCGCATCAAAGGCTTCGGATTCACCGACAAGCTCTGCTGGTGAGATCTCCGATTCTGATGAAGAGGATCGGCAGGGTCGCTCGGCTTCGCTTTCAGGCCACGTGGATGCTCTTATTGGAGCCATGCGGGAAGTGTTATAGCTGTCTGAAGAGGTGACGAGGCCGGGCAAGTCGGCCCGGCTGTATCAGGAGTCGCGTCGGGCTCGTTCGACACTGCCAGCGCACGATGAACTTAACGAGGCGGTGGAGAGAGAATGCCTGTGTCCGGATAAGCGCTTCCAAGGGATGCGGTTTTTTGATGCCCTGTATCCCTGCTCCACAGAGACGATCGCTAATTGGGTCCCCTCTCCTGAAGTGGACGTGCCATTGTCTCAGCTGAGCAAATCTTCTTTGCTTCCGGTTAAAGGGAAGGCGAGTCTACAGGATCCGCTGGACAGAAGGACGGAGTTAGCGGCGAAGTCCATCTACGAGGCCGTGGGTCATGGATTCCGAGCGGCCTTGGGGGCCATGTGGGGACAGCCTGTACATCTAGTGCACTAGTTAGGCGTTGGGCCAGATGGTGATGCTGAGCAGTGTCTGCCCTGGCTGGACCAGAATGGGAGACCACAGAATCCACAGATGATTCTGACCCAATTTCATGCCCAGCACATGCCTGACACCTAACATTATACTGGTGAGGCTTCCCTGAGATGGTTGGATCAGCTGCGGTCAGCATGGCAAGATGGGACTCCGCTGTCTGATGTGGAAAGGCTCTTCCAGCTGTTGGAAGAGGTGGCCCGATATAGCAGAGACGCAGTGCTGGATACTACTTTGTTTCTGTCCAGGGCTCAAGCCTCGGCCGTCACAGTCAGTAGAGCACTGTGGCTCAAACAGTGGACTGGAGACGCAGTATCCAAACAAGGTTTGCTTACTCTGGCGTACAAGGGCGGTCTGCTTTTTGGTTCGGACCTCACGGAGCTGATTGCTAAGGCCAAGGATGTGGCTTTGCCACAGCGGAAAGCAGCGGCCTCTACGTCTGACAGGTCAAGTGCCGGTAGTGGTCGTCGGTCCTTTCGACCCAGGGGACGATTCGATCAGCCCTCTTGGAGATTGGGTCGTCCCTCGTCTTCCAGTAAGAAGTCCACCCAGAAATCCCGTACTCCCTGGAAACAGCATTTCCGTCGGGACAAAAGGGAGGCTGACAAAAAGCCCGCTAAGGCGGACTGACGCCAGGATCCCTCTCGAGGGCTCTCGGGTGGGAGGTCGGCTGCTACAATTCGGGTCGGTTTGGGCGTCCCACGAATCAGACGCCTGGGTGACACGGGTTGTGTCAGCGGGCTATTTCATAGAGTTTCACTCTCTACCCCCGGACAGGTTTCGTCAGTCTCGCATCCCGTCCGTGCCCAAGCTGGCTGCTGCTCTGCTGCGGGAGGTCAACTCTCTTCTGCAGCAGGGTGTAGTGGTTCCGTTTCCGCCGGAGGACCGGGGAAGGGGGTTTTTACTCTAACCTTTTTGTGGTCCCCAAAAAAGGAGGACAAGTTTCATCCCATTCTGGACCTCAAGGATTTGAATCTTCATGTCCGAATCCGGAAATTCCGTATGGAGTCTCTTAGCCCCGTCGTGGCGGCCTTGTCGCAGTACGATTTTTTGGTGTCGATCGACATCCGCGACGCCTATTTGCATGTCCCTGTTGGCAGGGCTCACCAGTGCTTCCTGCGTTTCGCCGTAGGGCAGGCCCATTACCAATTTGTGGCCCTACCTTTCGGGTTGGTCTCGGCGCCCAGGGTTTTTACAAATGTTCTGGCGCCGCTCATGGCGCTCCTTCGAAAGCAAGGAGTTCCGATTCTCCCCTACCTGGACGACCTGTTAATTGTGGCGCCCACAGCGGAGGAGGCAGTGACAGCTCGCAATCTCTCCCTTCAGCACCTGGAAGACTTCGGGTGGCTGGTCAATTGGAAGAAGTCGTCATTGGAGCCGTCGCAGTCAATCCTGTTCTTGGGGATGCATTTCGACACAGTACGGGCAGTGGTGTCCCTCCCTCCGGACAAACAAGCGAACCTTCGTCACCACGTCCAGGCTATGAGGTCGGTGAGGGCGATGTCCCTTCGGAAGTGCATGCGCCTTCTGGGTCTGATGGTGGCAGCAATGGAAGCGGTGCCGTTTGCACAATTTCATTCCCGGGATCTCCAAGATCTTATTCTGACCCGTTGGGACCGATCGCCGACTTCGCTGGATCGCTGTGTCGTCATCTCCCACAGGGTGCGAGAGTCTCTTGGATGGTGGTTACGTCTGGAGGCTCTATCCCTGGGGAAATCCCTTCTTCTCCCACGGTGGTCGGTGATTACCACCGATGCCAGCCTGACTGGCTGGGGGGGGGTTTGGAACGACCTCTGGGTTCAGGGGGTCTGGTCGTCAGAGGAGTCGTCTCTGCCAATCAACATTCTGGAGTTGAGAGCAATATTTCTCTGCCTCCGACATTGGACGGTCCCTTTGAGCGGTCTGCCGGTCCGGATTCAGACGGACAATGCGACAGCTGTCGCGTATATCAACCATCAGGGCGGGACGAGGAGTTCCAGACTCATGATGGAGGTCTCTCGGATCCTGCTTTGGGCCGAGTTCAGGGTTCCAGTCATCTCCGCGTTTCACATCCCGGGTGTGCAGAATATCTCGGCGGACTTCCTCAGTCGCGAGCGGGTAGATCCCGGAGAATAGAGTCTTCATCCGGAGGTTTTTACTCTGCTGTGCTCCCGTTGGGGGACTCCCCAAGTGGACTTGATGGCATCCAGGCTGAACGCCAAGATTCCGACAATCATGTCCAGGTACAGGGACCCGGAGGCTGTGGCGGTAGATGCTCTAGTGGCCCCGTGGGACCAGTTCGAGCTGATCTATGTGTTTCCGCCGGTATCCTTACTTCCTCTGGTGATCAGGCGGATCAATCTCGAATGAGTATCGGCGATTTTGGTGGCGCCGGATTGGCCGCGGAGGGTGTGGTATTCAACGCTGGTGTCTCTTCTGGCAGCGCCTCCGTTTCCACTGCCTCTTCGCCCGGACCTGTTAACTCAAGGGCCCATTCGTCATCCGGACCTGAAGTCACTTCGTTTGACGGCGTGGATCTTGAGACCAAAATCTTGACCCGTCGTGGGTTTTCGTCCGAGGTCATTGCCACCTTGCGGGCGGCCAGAGGTCCAGCTACGACTAGTATTTATCACAGAACTTGGGAGGCCTTCTATTCATGGTGTTCTGGATCGTCAAGGAACCCGAGGGTTTTTTCCATTCCCAACTTCTTGGCCTTTCTGCAATGTGGTCTGGTCAAGGGTCTAGCAGTTAGTACCTTGCGGGGTCAGGTCTCTGCACTATCCGGGCTTTTTCGGAAGGCTATTGCCTCACGCAGGGATGTGCGTTCATTTTTTCGCGGGGTTGCACATCAGTTTCCGCCTCGGAGGGCGGTTGTGGCTCCTTGGCGGCTCAATTTAGTTTTGGAGGCTCTTCAGCATGGGCCGTTTGAGCCTATGGATTCAGCTACGCTTTACTTGCTTTCTTGGAAGGTGGCCTTCCTGGTGGCGGTCACCTCTTAAAGAAGGGTTTCGGAGTTGGCGGCACTGTCTTGCTCGCCCCCTTTTTTGGAATTCCACCCGGATCGTGTGGCGCTTCGTACCCGTGGAGATTTTTTACCTAAAGTGGTGTCGCGTTTTCCACCTCAATCAGGACATCCTGTTGCCTTCCCTCTGTCCGAAACCAAAGAGTCTGAAGGAGCGGGCCTTGCACTCGTTTGATTTGGTGCGGGCATTGAAGTTCTATCTTTCAATCACGCAAGGGTTTCGAAAATCGGATTCTCTGTTTGTGATTCCTGCTGGTCGTCGCCGTGGTCAGCGGGCTTCCAAGGACACTATAGCTCGGTGGATATGTTCGGCTATCCTGGAGGCGTACCGGCTCAAGGGCGAGCCTTGTCCGGTTAAGGTTCAAGCTCATTCTACGAGAGCTGTTGGTTCGTCGTGGGCTTTTCGTCAGGGGGCTTCGGCAGCGCAGCTCTGCCGGGCGGCTACCTGGTGCTCCGTTCACACTTTTACTAAATTTTATAAAGTGAACGTGAGTGCTTCCGCCAATGCGGCCTTGGGACGCAGGGTCCTGCAGGCGGCAGTGGTTTAGGTTATCTCTTTATTTTTTGTTCGGCGCTTGTTGCGCACTTGCCTAAGTTGTTGGGGTGTTGGCGATCCTGCCACTGTTTCCCACCCTTGAGTTTTGGACTGCTTTGGGACTTCCCACTAGTAATGGATATGTGTCTCCCTTCCTTCCCTTCTGCTGCTGAAAGACGGATTTTGGTAAGACCTTACCTGTAAAATCCTTTTCAGCGAAGGAAGGAAGGGAGACACAGCACCCTCCCATGGCAGAAGTGTATTATGGTTTTTCTAGATGCGGCGCGACTCCCTCCTGATGGCGGTCATCTGGTCTGGGGTTGGCGCACTAGGGTTCTGTTCCAGCATTGCCAGCTCATCGCAGTTGTCAGGTCCAGTAAGTAGTGCCTGGGACTGTGTGTTTTCATGCTGTTATATACATAACCTGTTCTCTCACATTTATGAATTTTCAGAAGGGGTTGTGTTGTTCCCCTGGTGTTGTCTGCTCTTCCTTAGCTTGTGTACGGACTGGAGAACATGGGAGTAGGAGGAGCCTAAGCTGGAGGGGCCGGTTGTCACTTTTTCTAAATCTGAGGTGAACTATCCTGTGGGGCTCCGCCTACCCCCACTAGTAATGGATCTGTGTCTCCCTTCCTTCCTTCGCTGAAAAGGATTTTACAGGTAAAGTCTTACCAAAATCCGTCTTTTTCTCGTTTTACCCTATAGCCTATTTACACTCCACTTCTCAGCAGCTCTCGTTTATAATCTTTCAGTGTAAATGCATATTAAGTCTCAGCATTGGCTTACCCTGCCTGTTCTGTAGAGATTCTCAGCAGCCATCTTATTATCATCACAGACAGGATTAAAATAAAAGGTAACATCTTGTCATATAGATAATACAGGATCCACCATTCACAAAAGGCGATGGTCTCAGCTGACCTTCTCCCCCCTCTCTGCACAATGACCTCTGCACAGGTCAGAGAGCATGCCTATAACCCAGTGAACATCCACAGTCTAAAGTGGTCCATATATCCACTGTAAGGCTTATCAGCTCAGGTAATATTGCCGCCTGATCATTTAGAGAGAATACAATTAGAAAAATCTTGACAATCAGAAATTAAAAACCTATTGATAAAAAAGAATATAAATGTCTGGTTTTAATAATTACAGAAATTTCTAGCTGATATATTCCTTAACATGATCAACACTCGTATAAGACGTAGATAGTACTCGGACCTCACAAGTGACCGTGGTCAGATAGTATTTAATCTAAATCACAATTAGTCAGGAAGCAGGAAACCACTAGAATAAAATTCCGCAAGTACAACAAACGTGATTGTATATTATCATGTCGTCACTGAATTTTGGGTCTTCTATCCTTTGGATTACGAGCTCGGAGAGAATGAAGACACAGGACAGGATGTTTGTGTCTAAACATACTCTAAAAACTTTATTACAAAACACAGGGCTAATATACACCCTAAAGGCAGGAAACGGATTTGCCATATATGGTTCGATTATACAGTTTAGCTGAACAAGCGAAAAAAACTAGTTTCTGTATGCTTTAAAATATTTAATTAGACTTATCTAGTTAGCAAGGTCATTTCATCTTTCTGCAAGAACACATTATTGCTACAAGAAGAAACATCTGGCCAGGGAGAATCACGTTATCTTTTTAGCAAGGACACGCTATTGATACAAGAAGGAACATTTCAGCTTGCTGTTTTTTTACCTAAAATAACTGTCAGACTTATATAGCATAGATGGGGCCTTTAAACTTGAGGGACTCCATCTTCTGCTATAACATTCCATCCTTTTGTTCCTTCATTTATCAATACGAATTTCTATGTTTTCTTTTAGTACAACGCTGAATACACATTAAAAAAAGCTTAAAAACCAAATAAACCGCAAGACACATTAGCAAAACCTGTAAAATAGCTTGTACTATACCAGCCAACCACCCACCAATACCTTTAAACCAATTTGCGGGATTTAGAAAGGAAAATCTCTGTGTGGAATTATTGGCCAAAGTATCTGAACAGTTCACTCAAAAGTTTATCTCTTCCCATGAGACTGGGACAGCGAGAAAGGGTATGCTAGTGGACGTCACAGGGGCATGTGTACATATCCAACAATTAGCAATGGTCTGGTTTTGCTCCTTTAGTCCATCGATTAGAGCAAGATGGTGTCTAATGAATCTATTGTCGTCTCCATCCATGGTGCCTAACCTAGTCCATGCACCTGTGGTCGCAAGGATGCAGGTAAGTATAAACAATGTCATCAGTCTTTGTCCGCTGGTTCTCCTAGTATCTTTTTGCAATGGGACGCGTGGATCCAGGTCTCTTTTCCCTCTAACTTAACGGCTGTGCTTGTGGTCAGCAGAACTTGAAAGGGTCCATCAAACCGTGGATCTAGGCTTTTCCTCACGTGTCTTTTTATAACCACCCAGTCTCCAGGTTGCAGCGTATGGCTGCTAGAGTCTTGATCTGGATCTGGAAGAGAACTGAAGACATTATCATGTACTTGCTTAATCTTTTTGTGTAAAGTCCTCACATAGGAACTTAGCACATGGTTGTTCATTTCTAATGCTTGCGGATAGAAACACCCTAGGCTGGGTACGTTGCCAAACAATATCTCATATGGAGAGAGTCCAGTCTTTCTATTAGGCGTGTATCTTACTGAAAACAGAGCAAGTGGTAAACAGTCCGGCCATGGTTTTCCTGTCTCAGCCATGGCTTTCTGAATTTTTAATTTCAATGTCCCATTCAGTCTTTCCACTTTACCACTACTTTGTGGGTGATATGGGGTATGGAATGCTTGTTGAATTCCTAGAGCTGACATGACTTCATTCATTATTTCACCTGTGAAGTGTGTACCTCTGTCACTCTCAATTACCTCTGGTACCCCATACCTGCAGACCACCTCCGCAAGCAGTTTCTTTGCGGTTGCCGCAGCCGTGGCTTTGGCAATCGGGAAAGCCTCTGGCCATCCTGAGAACAAATCAATACAAACCAACACATATTCCCATGATCCTGACTTTGGCAGCTGAATATAATCAATTTGCAGTCTCTCGAATGGATAGAGGGGCCGGGGTGTGTGTTTGGGTGGTGTTTTAACTACTCTACCCTGATTATGTGTAGCACATATCATGCACCCTTGTACCAGGTTTTCAATACAGGTGGAGAATCCTGGTGCCACCCAATGTTTCTGCATCACACTCATCACACCCGTTTTAGATTGGTGTGTCGGCCCATGTAGTATCTGGGCAGCTGCTGGGTACAGTGCCCTTGGAAGTCATCATCGTGTCCCTTTCCCCCATACCCCATTTGCTTCATTCAGGCATGCACCTTCCTTTAACCACTTATCAACCTCCTCCTTTTGAGCCTGAGCCTGCATTTGGGATAAGATGTCCTCCGACACAAAGGGGTTTTTAGGGGCACTTAACTGACGTACTGTTGACCCTTGTTGCGGCTTACAGGCTGCTGTTTTTGCCGCTGCATCTGCCATCGCATTTCCTCTGCTTACCTGGTCGGTGCGTCTGGTATGTGCTCTTACCTTTATGACAGCTACTTGTTTAGGTAGTTGTAGCGCATCAATTAACTGCTGGACCGCATCAGCATTCTTAATGGGGTGTCCTGCTGCCGTCAGGAAACCTCTTGACTTCCATATTGGACCAAAATCATGCGATATACCGAATGCGTACCTAGAATCTGTGTAAATGTTAACAATACTACCTTCCGCTAGTTTACAGGCCTCGGTTAGGGCCCTAAGTTCAGCTTCTTGAGCCAACTGGTGTGGGAGCATTGGTTCTGCCTTGATTACTGCATTGAGGGAGACAACTGCATATCCTGTATGGAAGGTACCTGAATCGTCCTGATGACGGGATCCATCTACAAAAAATTCAAAATCTGCATTTTGTAATTCATGTTCAAATCCAGTAGGTAAACCTGCCGTTTCTTGTGCCATCATTTGTACACAGTCATGAGGAACTTCCTCTCTTGGATCTTCCTTAAAAAGCACAGTACCTGACTCCTCCTTTAGATCCGAGAGAGGTAACAAAGTTGCTGGATTCAGGGTAGTACACCTCTGTAAAGAAACATTGGGAGGCATTAACAGTGCACATTGTAACCTGAGATGACGTGCTGCTGAGAGGTGAGCGGGTTGCACTTGATTCAATATAGTGTAGACATCATGAGGTGTTAGAACGGTGAGCGGGTGGTCAAGAACAATGTCTGCGGATTTATGGAGTAATAGTCCAACAGCATGCAGAGCACGTACACAGGATGGTGCACCTCTGGCTACCGCATCCAATCTGCCACGAAAGTAGGCAACAGGTCTCTGATTATCACCGTGTGTTTCTGCTGCATGTCCAGCTTGTTCATGAAGGTACAGAGTAAATGGGAGCTCATAATTAGGGGTACCCAAAGCTGGAGCGGCCAAAATACGGTTCTTGAGAGAATAAAAACAGTCTATTGCCTCTGATGTTAGTACAAAAGGTGTTGGGGTAAGACAGTCATAGAGGGGCTGCATTAAAACAGAGATGGCATGAATCCACTGTCTGCAATAGGAAACAAGTCCAAGAAAAGTTCTGAGGGCTGCAACATTAATGGGGACGGTGAATGCCTGTACTGCTTGTTTGCGTGCATTTGTTAAATGACGAGCTCCTGGTGTAATGCAATGTCCCAAAAAGGTGACTGAAGATTTACAAAACTAAAGCTTATCTTTCGATGCCTTGCAGCCAGCGTGATAGAGAAACAACATAAGTGATATAGTTGCACTATGACATTGTTTCCTGGAGGGGGCACAAATGAGCAGGTCATCGACATATTGCAGAGCAACGATATGTGGTTCAGACCATCCCTCCAGTATTTCCTGCAGGCTTGCAGTGTACATTGTGGGTGAATTCTGGGCACCCTGTGGCAACACTGTCCATGTATATTGACTACCCTGGAATGTGAAAGCAAACAGGTACTGGCAGTCAGGATGTAATGGTACACTGAAAAATGCATTTGCCAAATCAACCACTGAAAAGCAAAGAGAATTAGAAGGTATCTGTGACAGAAGAGTATGCGGGTTGGGCACAACTGGTGTTAGAAGTTCTGTGGCTTTGTTAACCAACCGGAGGTCATGGACCATTCTATATGCGGCTGGTTGTCCTGGCACGCTCTTTTTCTTTACTGGGAACAGGGGAGTGTTGCAAGGGGACTGGGTTTTGACTAGGACTCCTCTCTGTAGTAATTTTTGGACCTGCTGGGCTATGGCATTCTCCTGAGCCGAGCTAAGGGGATACTGCTTCTGTTGAGGCAAGATGGCTCCTGGTTTTAATTTCACCATTACTGGTTGAACTCTTAACCTACCAACATCTGTTTTGCCTGAGGCCCAAAAATCATGTGGTACAGCCTGCTCCAATATCGGGGGAAACTCATTTGTCTCTTCTATGCTGGCAATATCTAGTGACATAATTTTGCAAAGGGTACTTGGTTTTAAACCTGGGGTCATGGTGACAGTGCCATCGGGATGATACTCAATATGTGCTTGTAATTGGGACAACACATCATTTCCCAAAAGGTTACATTGGCCTCGGGGCGATACCATGAGCTGGCTATGTACAGTAGCTCCTTGAATTTGCAGGGGATTCTTTTAGTGACAGGAAGCAGGACAGACGGGGAATTGAAGGGGGTGGCAATGACATGATGTGAAAAATCAGTGTCAGTATATGGCCAATCACCTTGCGTAATTACTGAATTGTCGGCCCCCGTATCTACTTGGAAATCGATTTCATGTCCCCCTGGTAGGTTCACCTGCACTATACAACTGGGAGTTGGGGGTAAGGAGATGAGGGGGTTCATGTGCAAGCTTCCCTCATCCTATGGGGGCGTTGTTTGGTCGGCTAGAGGACCCGTACTCTGAGCATTTGGATACGGGTTGGTCCTACAGTTTTTTCTAAAATGTCCTGGCTTTTTACATCCGTAACATAGTCTCTGTCCTTCTCCTTCAGTCTGTCCTCTGCCTCTGTTGTTTCTGGGGGTCGTCTCTACTATATGTATTCTGGCAGCTCTTTTTGCCTGCGCTATGTCATGCTGTGCCCCCTGAGCTATTCTAGCTAAATCTTCTGCCTTCACTGATCTCCAGTCCGGTCTACTTTCTTTTACCTTCTCTGCAATCTCTTTCTTTAGTCCATTCATGAAAGCACTTGCTAATACCCTCTCACTAGTCTTATTCCCGGGGTTGAACCCCATTTCTGACCAGGTTTTCTTTAGTGCATAGAAATAATCCTTAGAGTGCAGGGAAAGGAGGAAGATCCTATCTTCTAGTGTAACTTGCTTTTCTGCTTGCCTGTCTTGACATGCTTTTACCAACGCTGCTGCGAATAGGACTCCAGCTGCTGCATCATTAGATTCTGCATCTACGGGTCCGGTCCTATTGGCATACTGTTTTTTTGTCTCATCTATCAACCTATCATAGCGGGCTTCATCTGCCAATTTTCCCTTAATTACCCCCTGCAGATCTATTCTAGTGGCATGATACGTATCCTGTATGGTGGTGATCATTCTAGCAAAACCCATAGGGGACTGGGACGGATCTGGCAGCTGGGAGATCAGTGCCAACTGCTCTGAAGGACTCCATGGTCTATACATTAACATTGTACGAGCTTCCTGACCTGGAACCACTGCATCCCCCCCTGCTGCTGCTGATGCTGGTGCTGCTGGCACAACTACCATCCTCATTGGGAATAGACTAGCTGGGTGGGGTCTCGGTCCTCCACATGCCACACAGATGTCTACTGTCAAGGGGTTCTGTTGTCCACATCTGGGGTAAACCCAACATTTAGGTTCCTGGGAATTCTGGTACTGGGGTGGGGGTGACGTCGGGAGCGGACAGGGAGGAAAATCTGTCATTCCAGTTTTTGTCAGTCTGTAACGTCCGTCTCCTAATTCTTCAATCTTTCCTTCAAAATAAGCGCATGCATTCATCCATACATCTACTGTCTTCAACAGACCCTTATCTTTCAACCATCCATGATAGGAGTTAAAGAAGGATTTCCATTTCTCTCCATTCATCTCTCCATTCTCATTCATTCCCGCTTTACACAATATTTTGTCAATTCCAATCAGTGCCTGTTTCCCTTCTCTGCGTACCACTAAGTCTTTGGCTATAATGCCTTCCTTGGCATTTTGGTTCCCCATTTTTTTCGGTTCTCCTCACCTAGAAGAGACTCCTCAGTCACTTAGACAATGGGCCACAAAGGTTTCTGAACCATTCCACTACTAGCCTCTCTAGGACTTATACGCCAACCAGAAAAACAGACCAAAAACATCAATCCCGGGACACATCCACAACACAATCATCGGATCCATACTTTCATTAAATTCTCCAAAGGATAGAAGGCAGGACTGTCAATTTATCTGAGGGATTCTACTGGTTCAAAGGGACCTGAGCCAGACAACAATCTGTTGAATTACCTGGGGAGCCGACCGCTCGGGGGTGAGGGAGTCTCTTCTATGCAGTGATATAATTAGGTAGAATATAACAGTTATTCTTACCTCAGCGCTGTATATATCACCAACAGAGAGCTTCACTCGTCCCACGTCTCGGACCGGTCGAGCACCCTTGGGTAGATTAACTCAAGGTCCCTGTTCGAGGCGCCAGCTGTCGTCACTGAATTTTGGGTCTTCTATCCTTTGGATTACGAGCTCGGAGAGAATGAAGACACAGGACAGGATGTTTGTGTCTAAACATACTCTAAAAACTTTATTACAAAACACAGGGCTAATATACACCCTAAAGGCAGGAAACGGATTTGCCATATATGGTTCGATTATACAGTTTAGCTGAACAAGTGAAAAAAACTAGTTTCTGTATGCTTTAAAATATTTAATTAGACTTATCTAGTTAGCAAGCTCATTTCATCTTTCTGCAAGAACACATTATTACTACAAGAAGAAACATCAGGCCAGGGAGAATCACGTTATCTTTTTAGCAAGGACACGCTATTGATACAAGAAGGAACATTTCAGCTTGCTGTTTTTTTACCTAAAATAACTGTCAGACTTATATAGCATAGATGGGGCATTTAAACTTGAGGGACTCCATCTTCTGCTATAACAATCATTAGGCTATATTTAGTAGCTTTACCGAGAATTCTATAATAAAGGCTCAGTGGTCAATGTTCTCGTGTATAAAACATTCACATAACATAAAAATAAGTAACAATGCATAACACTGACGTGGTAAATATAAAGCTTCCTCCTAAAAGGAAAACCCCACGCGGGGAGAGGACCACATCTGAAGACTCGACAATGACACATTATGATGGAATGATCATCTCGGAGCTTCTCCTGCTGAGCCTTCACCTCTTTCCAGGACATCGAGGAAAAAAAGAAAATACCTGACTATTCAAGGAACCATTCCTGAATAATTCTTAGTATTCTGGGATATTTGGCTGCATCCGTTCTTTATGGAAATAAGAATCTACAAAAGCCAAACTGTTGTAAAATGCAGCAAATGTTCTATTGTGTGGTATACTGGGATCTACGGGGGCTTCAAACTCTGGGGTGACCATTATAAAGCAGCACAGAGCCCATTGTATAAACTCTACTGGTATATTTAGCTGTATTAGAACCAAAATATCTAACTGAAGGCCCACCATACATATTAGACTAATGTTGACCTATCCCACCGATATTGACAGATTCAGCTGAAACTCAAATGTGTATGGGGGCCCAGACAACTGATTGTTGGGGAAGTTAAAGGGGTATTCCTATCTCCAAGATCCTATCCCAATATGTAGTAGGTGTAATAATAATATTAGCAAATACCTCCAATTAGAAATGTAGTATAGTCCTTCTGATTAGCAATGTTGCTTACCCCATGTGCAAGGCATTGCAGTAGCTTAGGCATCCATGGTTACGACCACACATAGTTACGCTTAGTGGTCGTTACAATGAATACCTAAGCTACTGCAATGCCCTGCACATGGGGTAAGTGACATAGCTAGTCAGAAGAACTATCCTACATTTATAATTGTAGGTATTTGCTAATATTATTACACCTACTACATATTGGGATAGGATTTTGGAGATGAGAATACCTCTAAAGTGTCCGACATGTCCGATTTTGAACTATTGATCCTTCTGTTTCCCTGGAGATAGCTTATCACCAAAGATGTAGGACTGCGGTTCTCTTATAGAGAACACAGAGACACTCGGCTGAAGTACTCTTGTGTATGGGACAACGCTTTACTGTTGGAATTGCTGTGGCATATGAGAGGAGACTGACTATGAGCATCACTATCACGGTGAAAATATTTAGGATTTTTAAAGTCCTAATTTTAGGAGGTCCAAGTCCTAAAAAAATATTATTAACCAGGAACAATGTATTATTTAGAAAAAGACTCATCCATCGCCTGATTGGATTGTTTATAGTCATCTCATCTGCCCATGTAAACAGGACGTGCTGCCGACAATAAGCAACCATCTTGGTACACTTTGTATCGGCCCTTTTGAAAAGGCTTTATATGAGCACCGGTGGACTTGTTAGTGGGGCTGTGGCCTGACGCTGATGATTGGCCACACTATCTATCAGTATTCGGTCAGTATTTTTTCTCAGGAGTGGGAGCCAAAACCAGGTGAGGAACAATCAGAGAAACGGTCTAATAGAAACAAGTCACCAATTCTGCATTTATCACCCACTCCTGGTTTTGGCTCCCACTCCTGAGAAAAAATACTGACCGATTACTGATAGTGGGGCCGTGGCCTCAGGCCACAAGTCCACAGTGCATGACCGTGCTCATTCATGTGTATTTGTACATGTGAGATCTGAAATGAACGTGAACGACTGTGACCTGTTTGGTGAGATAAAGGTTACTGACGCACTTGATCTAAACTTAGTCCCGCAGTCTGGCTTCACCCATTTTTTTCCTACAGATCATATTACCTGAACTTATCATGTGTCTTCCCAGGCTGTAAACAGAGAGGAGGCAGTACATTGTAAAGACGAGGCCTACAGCGTCCAAAGCCCAAACCCGAGAAGCCAACAACTAATCTGTCATGTGTACAAATACATTCCACCCCTCTGTTATCCTGATCAGACAAGGAGCTCACATGGCTCATTACAGGACGGGACGGAAATTCTCTTAAAGTGATCTACACCTCCGACATTAAATGTGACGATACGTTTCTAATGTCTAGACGGAGTGAGCCGTCTTTCTTTTTGACGAAGAAGAAGCCTGCTCCCGCCGGGGAGGTAGATTTCCGGATAAATCCCCGGGCCAGATTCTCCTCAATATATTCAGACATGGACCGGGTCTCAGCAGCGGACAAAGGGTAAAAACGCCCACGGGGAGGAGTAGCGCCAGGTATCAGGTCGATTGGGCAATCGTATGGTCTATGAGGGGGTAATGTCTCTGCTTCTCTTTTATTAAAGACATCCGCATAAGACCAATAGGGAACCTGTAGGCCGGGTAGATTGGCTGGGGTAGGAGAAGGACAGGCAGGAAGAACGGGAACTAAACAAGTCTTATGGCAGTCCTCTCCCCAGCGAAGGACTTCTCCGGTCTGCCAATCAAGCACGGGTGCATGTTTCTGGAGCCAAGGTAGGCCTAGCAAGAGGGCGTGAGAGAGTCCAGGCAGAACATGGAAGAAGATGCTTTCAGAGTGCAGCATTCCCACCTGCAGAGTTATGGATTCGGTGATGAGTTGAATGGGATGCGGTAAGAGACCCCCATCCACGGAGGCGACAGATAAGGGTACAGCCAGGGGTTTGGTGGGAATGTGGTATTTCTCTACCAGGGATAGAGAAATGAGATTTCCGGCAGCTCCAGAGTCAAGTTGAGCTAGTTCACAGAAACTGTTCTCCCCGCAGATGATAGAGACCGACAGCATCAGAGATGGAGAGGGTTTACTCGTGTCTAGGACGACCTCTCTGAGCGATCCTAGACACAGGCGTTTCCCGACCTCTCCGGGCAGGAACGGATCCGGTGCTCCTTACTGCCACAGTAGAAGCAGCTCCCCTCGGCACAGCGTAATTCTTGACGGGTTTTGACCATCTTGGTCTGGTCGACCTGCATAGGCTCGGGTGAGTGCGCCTGAGGAGGAACGGAGGAAGTGACGGGTTTCTGAAAGGTAGGGGCAAGGCGTGGAAACCTCCTCTCACGGGTGACCTCTTTGGTGCGCTCCTGGAACCGGATGTCAATCCGGGTGGCGAGTGTTATTAAGTCGTCGAGAGTGGTAGGAATGTCCCGACCGGCGAGTTCATCTTTAATACGGCCGGACAGACTCTCCCAGAAGACGGACACCAGGGCGTCATTATCCCAGGCAAGCTCCGAAGCAAGGGTACGGAACCGTATGGCATATTGGCCCACGGTGAGACTTCCTTGACGGAGGCGTAGCAGAGATGAGGCGGATGAGGTCTTCCGTCCTGGTTCGTCGAAGACTTTCCGGAAAGCCGTGAGAAAGGCTGGCAGGTTGGACACCAGGGAATCTCCTCTCTCCCATAGAGGATTTAGCCAAGCCAGCGCCTCCCCCGTGAGATGGGACATGATGAAGGCTACTTTGGCTCAGTCGGTGGAAAACTGATGTGCCAAAAGTTCGAAGTGCAGAGTGCACTGGTTAGTGAAGCCCCGTGCCTGACCGGGATCTCCGCCAAAACGAGGCGGGGCGGAGAGACGGGGACCGGGAAGGGATGCTATGGTATTGCTGTGCAGCGGCGGCGCCGGGGTAGTAAGTGTGCGAGTGGAAGCAGCTCCCGATGAGACAGTCAGTGTGTCCAGGTGAGAGTTAACACTACGCAGGTGACTCAGGATGGACTCCTGTTGGGACCTCTGACGGGAAAGTTCATGACATAGGTCCGAGAGCGAGGGAGCTTGGGTGCCACCGGGTTCCATGGCCTGAGCAAACTGTAACGGGTCTGGGAGGTGGAACCTCTGAGCTACTATACAAAGGGTAGTCCTTGTAAGGAAGCGGGTGGCTCCCAGGGAAGGCGGGTAGGTAGACACTGCAAGTGACAAGGACAGTCTCAGGGTAGAAGGGCAGGGCGGTCACAGCAAGTGACGGGGACAGTCTCTTGACAGGCGGGTGGTCACGGCAAGTGACGGGGACAGTGTCTTGACAGGCGGGTGGTCACGGCAAGTAACGGCTAAGCCTCCAGGTAGGCTAGCAGGCAGGTAGCAGGTGAGTGCTCCCAGGTGAGCGAGTAAGAGTCTCTGGACAGGCAGGTGGTCACAGCAAGTGACTGCTAAGCCTCCAGGTAGGCTAGCAGGCAGGTAGCAGGAGAGCGCTCCCAGGTGAGCGGGTGAGAGTCTCTGGACAGGCAGGTGGTCACAGCAAGTGACGGCTAAGCCTCCAGGTAGGCTAGCAGGCGGGTAGCAGGTAAGCACTCCCAGGTGAGCGCTCCCAGGTGAGCGGGTAAGAGTCTCTGGACAGGCAGGCAGGTATCTGGCAGGTAGTTCCTGGTCCGCAGGCGGACTGATCCATAGACAGACTGGCAGGTTCTGGTAGGCAGACTGTCGGACCACAGGATTGCAAGCAGGTAGACAGAAATCAGGCAGGTATCAGGCAACGGGACCTGAGGGCTGAAGCAGAGTTGAAAGGCTTTGCAACAACAGAGCTCGGGCACCTCCATTTTGGAGGAGGTGCCTTATATATGGTGAGGTCCTCCGGCCATTGGCCGGGGACTCCTTAGGACGGCGCGCGCAGCCCCTTTAAGAGAGAGGGAGCGCGCGCGCGCCCTAAGCACCTTGACCGGGAAGCAGCGTGCGCTGCCAGCAGAGCGGGAGGAAGACGCCGGGCACGGAGCGGAGAGGTGAGGGGAACGGCGTCCCAGACTAGCAGGAGGCAGGGACGCCGACACTACAGTCGTCACGTGATTGTAGCAGCCGTCACGTGATTGTGGCAGCCGTCATGTGATTGTGGCAGCCGTCACGTGATTGTGGCAGCCGTCACGTGCTGGTATAACACGCTGCAATTAGAAATGGGAATCGGCACAGGAGTCACAATATAAAGTCAGTGCTGGTAGTAACACAAGAATCCAACAAGCCGAGCGTCCACACGTCGTCCAACAGCCCAACATGGATGATGAGAAGCTGCAGGACGTCACATAATCCGCGATATTCAGGCAGAGAACACAAACCGCAATGTGCTGCCACCGACATCTTCATCAGCTCAAGAGGAGGCGACTGTGTAAGAACATCACCGTTTTGTTTTCCCCCCTGAATATCGTGGATTATTAGATGACTGATGTTCTGCTACTTTTTCTTTTTGAAGTTGTCTACACACATAATGGCTGCAGAGGACTGAGAGAAAGTCCACAGGGAACAAAACAGAAGTCGGGAACAGAAGGGGAGACGAGGGCTGAGCCACTTACACAGACAGAAAGCTGAGGAGGACATGTTATTACTCCAGGATCTGCTCCATTCATTCCTTATGTGGCATCCAAGTGCTGAGCTCGGCTTTTTCCAGAGCCCCATAGAGAATGAATGGAGCTGCAGTTGTTCCCTGACTTTCCGCTCCTTCCCGATCAGACGATGGTTCGCAGTGGTCAGACCCCACGATCAGTAAGTGATCACTGAGCCTGTGGATAAGTGATAACTAAAGTTGACAAATCCCCAGGCCCGGATGGGATACACCCGCGAGTACTGCAGGAATTAAGTAATGTCATAGATAGACCATTATTTTTAATCTTTAAAGATTCCATAATAACAGGGTCTGTACCACAGGACTGGCGTATAGCAAATGTGGTGCCAATATTCAAAAAGGGGACAGAAACCGAACTTGGAAATTATAGGCCGGTAAGCTTAACCTCTACTGTGGGAAAAATCCTGGAGGGTTTCCTAAGAGATTCTATAATAGAGTATCTGAAGAAGAATAGCCTCATGACCCAATATCAACATGGGTTTACAAGGGACCGTTCCTGTCAGACTAATCTGATCAGTTTTTATGAGGAGGCAAGTTCTGGACTGGACCAAGGAAATGCAGTGGATGTTGTGTATATGGACTTTTCAAAAGCTTTTGATACGGTTCCACACAAAAGGTTGATACATAAAATGAGAACAATGGGGATAGGGGAAAATATATGTATGTGGGTTAAGAATTGGTTCAGTGATAGGAAACAAAGGGTGGTTATTAATGGAAAACACTCAGACTAGGTCTCATTTAACAGTGGGGTACCACAGGGGTCAGTATTGGGCCCCCTTCTTTTTAACATATTTATTAATGACCTTGTAGGGGGCATACAGAGTACTATTTCAATATTTGCAGATGACACTAAACTCTGCAGGGTAATCAATACAGAGGAGGACAATTTTATATTACAGGAGGATCTATGTAAACTAGAAGCTTGGGCTGATAAATGGCAAATGAGCTTTAATGGGGATAAATGTAAGGTAATGCACTTGGGCAGAGGAAATAAAATGTATAATTATATGCTTAATTGTAAAACACTGGATAAATCTGTCACTGAAAAAGACCTGGGTGTATTGGTGGACGACAAGCTCATGTTTAGTGGCCAGTGTCAGGCAGCTGCTGCAAAGGCAAATAAAATAATGGGATGCGTTAAAAGAGGCATAGATGCTCATGAGGAGAAGATAATTTTACCTCTATACAAGTCATTAGTGCGACCACACTTAGAATACTGTGTACAGTTCTGGTCTCCGGTGTATAAGAAAGACATAGCTGAACTAGAGCGGGTGCAGAGAAGAGCGACCAAGGTTATTAGAGGACTGGGGGATCTGCAATACCAAGACAGGTTATTACACTTGGGGTTATTTACTGTGGAAAAACGAAGGCTTAGGGGTGATCTTATTACTATGTACAAGTATATGAGGGGACAGTACAAAGACCTGTCTACTGATCTTTTTACTCTGAGGCCAGAGACGGGGACAAGGGGGCATCTTCTACGTCTGGAGGAAAGAAGGTTTAATCATAATCACAGATGGGGATTCTTTACTGTAAGAGCAGTGAGACTATGGAACTCTCTGCCTCATGATGTTGTAATGAGTGATTCACTAATAAAATTTAAGAAGGGCATGGATTACTTTCTTGAAAAGTATAATATTACAGGTTGCAAAAACTAGATTCCATGATAGGGCGTTGATCCAGGGAACTAGTCTGATTGTCGTATGGAGTCGGGAAGGAATTTTTTTCCCCAATGTGGAGCTTAGTGTTTGCCACAGGGTTTTTTTTTGCCTTCCTCTGGATCAACATGTTAGGCTATGGGTTGAACTAGATGGACTTAGTCTTCCTTCAACCTTAAAAACTATGTTACTATGTATGTAACTTGTTATCTTCAGACATCCCCTCTAAGCAATGGCGCACGCCAGCAGTGAAGGCGGGAGGAGACGCTGGGTACAGGGAAGACTTTACCTCTGGGGGCCACATATAGGGCATGTGAGGGGTGGACACTTCCCGTATTCACCATTACTGAGCCCCCGCTCTGTACCGCTCTTATCTGAGTGCAGGAGACACAGCAGTCACTAATCAGCCACTCTCCGGCACTTGCAGCTGTCCGAGCTCTGCTGTGCCTGTTAGGGGTGAAGTTCGGGTCCTAGGAGGCAGCGACTATGCAGCCTGCAAAGCAGATGACAGCCCGGGTACCACGTCTCCGGATAAATCTCCACCTTGTGAGCTGCTTCTTGTGCAGCAGCCCCATGCAAGTCGCTCCGCTCTCCTCAGCCAGCTCCTGCTGAAGACTGAGCTCCTCTGCCCAATCTAGGAGCCCAATAGCCCTGATCACACCAGTGGTAGCCCAGTGCTGCTGGGGGGGGCAGGGCTAGATCCGATTTACAGATAGCAAACTAATCAGCCCTAGATATTTCTAATAGCTGCAGAGCAGGCGACATAACTCTGACCGGTGTCCTCATAGACCTCTCCTCAGCCGGGACTAATAAGAGCAGTAAGATGGCCGTCATGGGGTCCATTGTTAGATCTCGGCTGCCATAGAAACTCATCGGCACCATGATCGCGCCTCCCTCTCCGGTCTTAAGTGCCTAAATGCTGTGAAAGCCACTGACTGTGTCATATAAGGGGTTAAGCTGCCAGGATCAGGGTTGGCTCCACTGCTGGCGCCTGAGGCAGGAGCGGGACTGTGTTATACCGCCACACGACTGCCGCAGATCTTGTAAGAGTCCTGACTGCACCTGCCTGATGATAATGTGTCCTATAACGCGGGTCCTGGTACCAGACTGCCCTTTACATATTAATCACTAGCAGGGAACCAGTTACTTACAGGTTCTAGTTTCTGATGTGTTTCCAGGACCTGTAGTTATCAACATTTTACCCTTAAGGCCCAGTTATAATATTACTGCAACACTCTCACTACATATGAGCATCCTGTACCTGTATACCTGCCCTGTGTGCGGCGCAAAAGTATATAACAAAATGTGTGTACACAAATACCTATCTCCTGAATGGTATTACTGCTAGATCTCCTGTACATAGAAATATGAGGTTCTTAGCGCACACTTTGAGCAAATTGTGCGAGCCCATCTGCCACCGTCAAGGCGACCTCTTCAGATGGGTCCCTACACTAACACTACACTAACTTACTAACTGGGACCACCATTTTTAATGTTTATTATTACTGTACTAATGCAATCAATTGTACCTGTTATAATTCATTTTTTAATTAGTTTTATAATTTTTTATTACTCTTGTGTTTATGATAATGGTATTACTAAAATCCCTATACTTAGTGTTGATCCAGAAGAAGGCAAAAACCCCAGGACACCTTCAGCCAATTTGTGTCACAGGGGAAAAATTCCTTCTTGACCCCGAGAAAAGGCGATCAGTCCTAGGACCCTGGATCAAATCTAATAATGTTATTACTAGTTATTAATAATTCTTATTAATATTACACAACTAATTGTACTGCTACTGCAGTTATTAGTATTTTAATTTAGGTTTTTGTACTTTTTATAGATTATATATTATTTATGTCCTGCTATCTTATTACTTTGCTATTCTAACTTTTCTATAACTACTTAAAATAATCAAAACAACACTATAATTATTTTTATATTCTTACTATTATTAACATCCTGCTATCTTATTACAGTATTATTCTACTTTCCTATCACTACTAATACTACCCTATACCTAGAGTGTTGATCCAGAAGAAGGCAAAAACCCCAGGACACCTTCAGCCAATTTGTGTCACTGAGGAAAAATTCCTTCTTGACCCCGAGAAAAGGCGATCAGTCCTAGGACCCTGGATCAAACCTAATAATGTTATTATTAGTTGTATAATTAATATATTACTTATTGTACTACTGGAGTTATTTTAATTTATGTTTTTATTTTTATAAATATAGCTATTTAATATTCTTCTTATTATTAATAACCTGCTATATTTTTACATTATTATTATTCTTTCCTATCACTACTAATACTAACCTATAACTACAGTGTTGATCCAGAAGAAGGCAAAAACCCCTGGACACCTTCAGCCAATTTGTGTCACAGGGGAAAAATTCCTTCTTGACCCCGAGAAAAGGCGATCAGTCCTTGGACCCTGGATCACACTGCTATTCTACCTACTACTATTACTACTGTTATTTTATTACTATTTTATTTATTTCTTACTATTATCACTAGTATTATTACTCTTATTACACTAATACTGATACACTACCACTATATTACACTATCCTGCTGTTATTTGGTGGTCTGATACTTACCAGCCGGTATTGCCGTATGTGATTGTAGCACCCTGAGGATTCGGCTGCTACAGGGGTATTGCACCTCAGCCAGAGGTGTGGTATTCCACTCCCGGGTAAGGATGGAGTGTGGAACTGAGCTCAGTAGGCTGCATGCACTATATACATCCCATTTCCGGGGGACAGATCAATGGTACTCCCACTAGAGAAATGTGCAGGTACGACAGTGTCTGTCCCTGGCTGGAGTGGGAGGGGGGTGGAACATCCCAGTAGTGTAGGAGCAGATAGGGGGAGCAGTCTGGGTAATGCTAGGAGCTCATTTGGTGCTGGTCACCTGAGCTCACACATAGAGGGAGTATATAAGGTGGGAACCATCTTAGATCAGGGTCAGACAGGCAGACAGTCACCAGTCAGTCTTTTGCAGAGGCAGAGGAAGAAAGCAGAGGAGAAGAGCAGCCCCAGGCCAAGAGAGAGAGAGGAGAAAGAAGGACCCAGAGGGGGAGAAGAGGGAACCCCAAGAGCCCAAATACAACCAGAAGGGTGAAGGGTTGGCACAAGGGTACCGGATCCCAAGCTGGTGGAGGGCACTAATCCTCAGCCAGAGACCGGAGGTCGTGGGCAGGATCTGCCACGACCCCCCACTAAATCCACCCGGAAGGCAAACCGAGCATAGGGTCAGGGAACCCAGAGACAAGGGTTTTACCAACAAGAGGCCCGAGGGAGCCGGACATAGGTGGATCCCTGGTGGGGAAGGCCAGAGAGAAGGAACGTCAGAAAGGGAGCTCAGGACCACGCTCCAGAATTACTTGGGGGTTGGCCGAGTCCAGGACCTGGTGGACGCAGCACGGCTCGGGCGGTCACTCAAGGCCGGAGTGACCAGCACAACAGCAGTAAGTAAAAACCCTGAACTGCACAGCCCGACTCTGAGTCTCATTACCATCCTCACTGCACCTCCACAACCACCATCCTCTACAACTGACCCCCTGAGGCTATACCCCTCCCGTTTGGGGTTATACTGCCAGAGCTGCACACACACCACCAGCCTCAGCGGACCCTGCTGCAGCGGCGGCCGTATGGACCGCAAATCAACGGGTGGCGTAGTCGACATAAAAGAACATCTAGTAACATCTGTAAGGACTGCCACACACTGAGCTTGACACCCTGGGCACGGACCGGGTCACCACCACTCGGAGACTACAACCCCCCATCTGATCCGGCTCCGGGTAATCCCCCAAACAACACTGGCCCAGGGGGCGCGTCAACTTTGGCGTAGTCGGCAGGATAACGTGCCCGCAACAACCGGGTACTGCGTGCCTGAAGAAAAGTACACCGTTACCTCAAAAAGAAGTCTCCCGCCGGTTCCGGAGGGTCCCCGCCATCGGACTCCATCGCAGGTCGATTCCCGCCGGTTGCCCGCCATTTGCAGTTTTTTCCCGCCATCCATGGAGTTTCCCGCCACTGGGAGACGATTCCCGCCATTTCCGAAGATTTCCCACCTTGGAAGAGCGGACGCCATTATGGGCGTGCCAGAGGGTGGCAAGAAGCCACCTCCCATCGTGGGCCAGGTCGAAGAATGGCGCCAAAAGCGGAAACCGCGCCCACCAACAGAGACTGTGATGCTAGAGGTGTCCATCAGCGTGAAAGAACTGCCCCTGGAACTGACAATCACTAAGTTGCCCCGGGACCACCCTCAATGGGGGCGGAGACAGAACAAAAGAGCAAAGATGGGTGCCGCCTGGAGCAGTCTGGAGAGAGCGCACCCGGAGACAAGAAGTCTGGAGAGGAGTCCAGAGAAAGCATACCCGGAGATGGAGGGAGAGACAGGCAGCACCGACCCAGTGGTCAGGAGCCTGCTACAAGCCACAACCCCACTAGGCCTAGTGGAGGTCCTGGCACAGCTCCCCCGAGACCGGGAGTGTGCACAGACTGCGCTGGAGGGTCTCGCACGGAGGATGGCCCAGGTGCAGCGAGAGACGTTGGCGGAGTGGAGCCGAGAGATGGCCCAGCAGACCGAAACCCGTCAGCGGAGCACGCCACCCGAGACGAGGAGACAGACCGCCTCTGAGGATGGTGCAGGAGGACTCAAGGCCGGAGACGGCGCTGAGAAGGGAGCTGAACGAACGGAGGCAGGTAAAGGGGACGTCTCTACCCCGAGTCGGGAAACCGCGTGCCTGCCCCAGCTCCCCGTCGCAGAGCCCGAAGTTCCCCCTGCCGTGCCCGTCGCTGCATCGTCACCGCCGCAGACTAGACCTCAACCGGAAACCGCGGCCGCGACCCCTGTGACGTCACGCGCTTCGACCCTGAGCGCGGCAAAGCAGGAAATACCATCGTCCTGGTCGCAAGGCCTAGTACACCCGGGCGCTGCAATTCCAACAGCGCCCCCTACCTCCGCGGAGCCACCGGCCTGGTCGCAGGGCCGAGTAACCACGGGCGCCGCCGTTCTTACGGTGCCCTTTTCCTTTAGGGTGCCCCAAGCCTGGTCGCAAGGCCTGGTCAATCCGGGAGCCGCTACCACCACAGCGCCCATAACATCTAAAGTACCGCACCTGGGTGAAGACCTGTTCGCCCAGCATACGTGCCCGGATGGGCAGCCCTTCATATGGCCCCAGGAGTACTACGAACTGGAACTCCAAAGAGCAAGGCCCCTGTGTGAGCCCCTGATTCCGGCTCCGAAGCCCGCTAGGAGGACCCAGCCCCCGCTAGAGGAGGCACAGTTTGAGTGGGACCCCACCGGAGAAGACCTCATGGGGTTCACTCAGGAGACTCGGGCAGCCGCAGCGGAGCGTGCAGAGTGCTGCCGGCAGCAGCTCGAGGTCTTCGAGAGGGAGCGGAGAGAGAGGCAGGTCCGGGAACAGCAAACGCAGATAAGGAGCGCGGAGCAGAAGAGCCGGACCAGGAGAGATCCCCGTGCAGCGCATGGTCCCCGTACCACCGGGACTGTGATAAAATTCAATATGCAGCACGGATGGGGCTTTATTAGAGACCATCATACCCCCGGCGACGTCTTTGTCACCCGCAGAGACGTAGAAAGCCATCTGCCGGAGGGACACAGAGGTCGTGACCTTTATGTAGGGGACGAGGTCACCTTCACCCGGCACAAGTGTGCCAAAGGACCCTACGCCCTCCATGTACATCGCCTGACGGAGGAGGAGCTGCGGTGTGAGGAGGAGCAAGAGGACCCGGACGGGTCTGAAGAATCCAAAGAAGGAGCAGGAGGACGCCGTCGTTGAAGTACGGTAGAGAGAGACTGTAAATAGTTACCCGTCGGGGTACCAGAACTGTTGCTGAGTTAAATATGTTCCCCGTTGGGACAAAGTGTGAACTGTTACCCGTGTGTCCCTATTTCCATTACCTGGCCGAGGACTGAGAGCGGCCACCTTCCTCCTTGTATATAGTTGCGCTTTCTAAGGCGCCCTCTACTGGTTTTATAGGAAAGCTGTGTTTTTTCTACAAGAGACTGTCGCACTTTACCCGGTCACAAGTTGCACCGTGGCCGGAAGAACAAGAAAAGTTTGCAAGAATATTTATAAAAAAGTTTTATTGCTGCTAAAAGTGATGATATATATATATGATGTTTTATATGTTATGTTGTTATGAAAAAAAAATTGTATGTTTATGGATGTTTTATTTTCTTACAGCCCGAGGACGTGCTGTGATTTACCAGGGGGGAATGTAGCACCCTGAGGATTCGGCTGCTACAGGGGTATTGCACCTCAGCCAGAGGTGTGGTATTCCACTCCCGGGTAAGGATGGAGTGTGGAACTGAGCTCAGTAGGCTGCATGCACTACATACATCCCATTTCCGGGGGACAGATCAATGGTACTCCCACTAGAGAAATGTGCAGGTACGACAGTGTCTGTCCCTGGCTGGAGTGGGAGGGGGGTGGAACATCCCAGTAGTGTAGGAGCAGATAGGGGGAGCAGTCTGGGTAATGCTAGGAGCTCATTGGGTGCTGGTCACCTGAGCTCACACATAGAGGGAGTATATAAGGTGGGAACCATCTTAGATCAGGGTCAGACAGGCAGACAGTCACCAGTCAGTCTTTTGCAGAGGCAGAGGAAGAAAGCAGAGGAGAAGAGCAGCCCCAGGCCAAGAGAGAGAGAGGAGAAAGAAGGACCCAGAGGGGGAGAAGAGGGAACCCCAAGAGCCCAAATACAACCAGAAGGGTGAAGGGTTGGCACAAGGGTACCGGATCCCAAGCTGGTGGAGGGCACTAATCCTCAGCCAGAGACCGGAGGTCGTGGGCAGGATCTGCCACGACCCCCCACTAAATCCACCCGGAAGGCAAACCGAGCATAGGGTCAGGGAACCCAGAGACAAGGGTTTTACCAACAAGAGGCCCGAGGGAGCCGGACATAGGTGGATCCCTGGTGGGGAAGGCCAGAGAGAAGGAACGTCAGAAAGGGATCTCAGGACCACGCTCCAGAATTACTTGGGGGTTGGCCGAGTCCAGGACCTGGTGGACGCAGCACGGCTCGGGCGGTCACTCAAGGCCGGAGTGACCAGCACAACAGCAGTAAGTAAAAACCCTGAACTGCACAGCCCGACTCTGAGTCTCATTACCATCCTCACTGCACCTCCACAACCACCATCCTCTACAACTGACCCCCTGAGGCTATACCCCTCCCGTTGGGGGTTATACTACCAGAGCTGCACACACACCACCAGCCTCAGCGGACCCTGCTGCAGCGGCGGCCGTATGGACCGCAAATCAACGGGTGGCGTAGTCGACATAAAAGAACATCTAGTAACATCTGTAAGGACTGCCACACACTGAGCTTGACACCCTGGGCACGGACCGGGTCACCACCACTCGGAGACTACAACCCCCCATCTGATCCGGCTCCGGGTAATCCCCCAAACAACACTGGCCCAGGGGGCGCGTCATGATGTTATCGGCAGAGAGGTTCCAGCAGGATGGTCCACATGATGTTCCTCTTTCCTCTCAAATACCGGTTGATGTACTGGCGGAAGTTGGTCTGGTTCTCCTTCTTCCTTCTTGTTGTTGGGATCGGTTGTCTTCTTTTCTGGCCTTTGGCCGTCACTTCCCCCCTAGGGATCTTGATGTGGAGTTTCATCTTCTTTGCTTTCTCTTCTTTCTCTTCTTCCTCTTCTTCCTCTTCATCCAGGTAGGCGCACAGTTCTTTTAGTGTCTTCTGTCTTAAATCCATGATGTCCAGCTTTATCTTCTTTGCTGCTTTCTCCTCTTCTTCCTTCTCTTCTTCCTCGTCTTCCTCTTCATCCAGGTACTTGCGCCGTTCTTTTAGTTCCTTGCGCCTTTCTTCCCTCTTCCTTTTCTCCCTGACTTTATACTCTTCGATGCATCTTCTTTGGGCAATGGGGTTGGTCGGCATAAGGCGCTGGAAGAGAAGAGATGAAGTTAGGAGGCTACAAGGAAGATCCGAATACACAGCTACCTTATAGAAGAGGCCGTAGCGTTGCCCTGAGTCGTCTCACTGACCTCCTTCTTGTAGAGGGGAGAAGGGAGAAACTTCACACAATATGCCAGTCTCCTCAGCTGTTCCTCAGGACTGATGTAATCTGCAGAAAACACAACCAGATATTAGGAGCAATCCTCACCGTACAAAGAGGACGTATGTATGTTAAGACTGTCAGAAGGAGCTCACTGATGGATTCTCAGTTAACTAGTTCTGCAGCCAGCAATAGACAGTACAGCACAGAGGGTACAGGAGGCAAACTGTGCACAATTTTCAATAAAACTCAGAAAAATATTTACCACCAAGTATATGCATTAAAGGAAAGAAAATGTCCCCACAGATGAGTCTGTTTAATGAAAACCCCAGAGACCCATGTAACAAGAGTATAGAGAACGGTGAGTGAGTGATGGATACTACCTGCTCCAACGCTGGCAGAATACTCCATCCCCATGGTGTCCGCTGATATCTTCTCTTGTAGAAATGTATCCAAAATCTATAAAACCTCAGGAGGCGTCAGCAGAGGGTTTGGGGATTGGCTGATATTTCTTTGGTCTTAGAAACATTGGCTATAAATAATTCGGGGGCTCTGCTGGGGAAAGGGCAAATTGGGAAATGTGTAGGATATTTACTGTTCTGTATCTGAGCTTCATTAAAGGGGAATTATCAGATGGAACAAGTCATCCCCTTATCCCTGGGCTCGGTGACGACTGATAGATCAGTGGGGTCCGACCGCGGGAAACTCCAGCAATCACCAAAAAAGGGCAGTGACCCCCATTAGAAGTGATCGCTGGATCCTTCCAGATGGGAGATGTGATGAGTGTGGCGCCCCCCACTGGTGTCTCAGCGTATCATGTGTTGGGGAATAATGACTTCTCCTCTGGTAAATGGGCTGATTCCTGTCAGTTGTGGTCGCTGAGTGCGTGTGATGGGATGTGGCTCCGTCCATTAGATTATATCACGTCTTATACCTAGAATCTCTCGCTGATCGCAGGTCTCTGTCTTCACACTCAGATGAGATGGAACAAACTGACCACATAGGAGGTTTTTTTTTTTTTCAAATTCAAACCGAGCAATCCTATTGGCTGAGTATGACTGTCGTTACCATGGTGACAGAATTTTAAAGGGACAGAACATTAATAATGTATAATAGTGTATTTTATTACATATTTCACATAATAGTGGCTGATATATGGACCTGTACAGATAATACACTTCTATAACTCCTCATATTTTTCATACAGCAATTTGGTGGTGCTGCAGAGATATTTTGGGCGTAATATAACTTGTGCTGGCAATTGATCATCTATAAAGTAGTCTGGTAATGTATGTAATGGTCCTAAGATTGTGGTTTTATGTTCAATACAAATCTAAATATTAATCAGACGTCACTCCCTGCTATTTGAAGGGTTTTTGTCCCTTTCCCTATGTCAGAGTAGTATCACATATAGCTCGGATACGCTGCAGCCTTCAGAACAATGAGGTCCGTTGTGGCTTTCCCCTGCACATTCGGCCATTATATAAGTGACGGCAGCTGCGTTGTGTCCCTGCACGGCTGATAGCGTCGCTGTGCAGGGATTCAGTATGGTGGAGCTGGGGCTCTTTTCTTTTATGGGTCGATACAAGTCTTGTTCAGACATATAAATATGCCTTGATTACATTGTAGAAAAGAAGGGTGACATTACAGGAGTTCCATACATTCTCAGTGTAAGATCAGTGGGGTCGGACCCCCGGCACCAGGGAGTATACAGAAGGAGCTTGTGAATGTCTTACTTTAGTGGTCTTGTAAGCTCCTCATCCCACACTTTTCCTGTATAGGACATATAGCTTTTCTGTATACATAACTCTTATGTAAAAACAACATCCTCCATGCACATTTCTGTAGGTTGCCTGATGGTTCAGGTGTAGTTACATCATTTATTTCTACTGCCCGACCTAACAGCGTTAGCTTGCTCTTTTAGCAATCCAATTGTATTGTTTCACATTTGGGGCGATTGTGTCAGCGGCAGGTTTCATTGTGGGGTTATATAATGGGCACTATTTTTATAGGCTTATTTGGATATTAATGCCTTTGTGAATAGATACTTTGCTGCTACCTTGCTCTTTATTATATTGTGGTGGGCAGTCTGTAGTCATATATTCAGATTTTCTGTGACTAGTTGGGCATATATATGTGAGGATTAACCATATCAGTACCTTGCAATGGTTTTGTTATTCATTGGGGCAATTGTTGCTTTTTAGTTGTTTTTTTTAACATGTCTTGTATGTTTAGTCTTTAATAAAATTCTATATTTTTGCTATTCCTTGGTGATCCCTGTCATTGCATCCTTTCTTTCTCCTTGTTTCTTTGCATCTCTATTATGTAGCTGCAGGGTTAGGGACGGCCGGTTCCTTGCAGGAATAGTTATCAGGACGGGTGCGGTTTCTGCTGTAATAACTCATTCATGTGACCCATCAGTCATCACCCGATCAGCCGGGCAATGCTCAGCACAGGCCGCCGTCATCCCACTCCTCTACATCTATTATATAGACACTCCACAACTGCTCCTTCTCTTCAGAATTCAGAAAGATTTATTTTTTTATTTTTTTATTTCCGCAGCCATGCAGTGACGCTAGGTAGGTGCAGAGCTAAAGGGAAACCCACCTCAGAAGAAAATTCTAGGGTCCTGATCACTAGAGATGAGAGCTTAAAGGGAATCTGTCACTAGGTTTTTGCCATATATTCCGAGAGCAGCATGATGTAGAGACAGAGACCCCGATTCCAGCGATGTGTCACTTTCTGGGCTGCTTGC
>NW_027362871.1:967500-1007500 GCF_046119375.1 Phyllobates terribilis | reverse complement strand
GATGTCTGTTTGTGTGTGGGGGGGGGCAGATGTCATTGTGTGATGTCTGTGTGTGTGTGGGGGCAGATGTCATTGTGTGATGTCTGTTTGTGTGATGTGTGTGTGTGTGGGCAGATGTCATTGTGTGATGTCTGTTTGTGTGTGTGTATGTCTGTGTGTGTGTGTGTGTGTGTGTGTGTGTGTGTGTGTGGGCAGATGTCATTGTATGATGTCTGTTTGTATGTGTGTGTGTGTGTGTGTGGGCAGATGTCATTGTGTGATGTCTGTTTGTGTGTGTGTGGGCAGATGTCATTGTGTGATGTCTGTTTGTATGTGTGTGTGTGTGTGGGCAGATGTCATTGTGTGATGTCTGTTTGTGTGTGTGTGTGTGGGCAGATGTCATTGTGTGATGTCTGTTTGTGTGTGTGTGTGTAGGCAGATGTCATTGTGTGATGTCTGTTTCTGTGTGTGTGTGTGTGTGTAGGCAGATGTCATTGTGTGATGTCTGTTTGTGTGTGTATGTGTGTGTGTATGTGTGTGTGTGTGTAGGCAGATGTCATTGTGTGATGTCTGTTTGTGTGTGTGTGGGCAGATGTCATTGTGTGATGTCTGTTTGTGTGTGTGTATGTCTGTGTGTGTGTGTGTGTGTGTGTGTGTGTGGGCAGATGTCATTGTATGATGTCTGTTTGTATGTGTGTGTGTGTGTGTGTGGGCAGATGTCATTGTGTGATGTCTGTTTGTGTGTGTGTGGGCAGATGTCATTGTGTGATGTCTGTTTGTATGTGTGTGTGTGTGTGTGTGGGCAGATGTCATTGTGTGATGTCTGTTTGTGTGTGTGTGGGCAGATGTCATTGTGTGATGTCTGTTTGTATGTGTGTGTGTGTGTGTGGGCAGATGTCATTGTGTGATGTCTGTTTGTGTGTGTGTGTGTGGGCAGATGTCATTGTGTGATGTCTGTTTGTGTGTGTGTGTGTAGGCAGATGTCATTGTGTGATGTCTGTTTGTGTGTGTGTGTGTGTAGGCAGATGTCATTGTGTGATGTCTGTTTGTGTGTGTATGTGTGTGTGTATGTGTGTGTGTGTGTAGGCAGATGTCATTGTGTGATGTCTGTTTGTGTGTGTGTGGGCAGATGTCATTGTGTGATGTCTGTTTGTATGTGTGTGTGGGCAGATATCATTGTGTCATGTCTGTTTATATGTATTTTTGTGTTTCAAATGTGTTTATGCGTGTATGTATATGTCTGTATATGTTTGTGTGTGTGACTGCGTGCGGCCTATGCTGAGTATAGTTGGTGCCGTGCAGCCTCCTGCTGTATCTGGGGGGGCGCCGTGCGGCCCCCCGCTGTGTACAGATGGCTACATGCGGCCCCCCGCTGTGTATAGATGGTGTGATGAAAGCCGGCCGGTGGGTGCAGCTCTCTGGCGCCCCCTTACCTCTCAGGTCAGTCAAGGTACTGCACCTAGAGAAAGTAGTGCCAGGAAGCTGCAACCAGCGCAGGGAACACGGTAGTGTGTTATCCCTTCAACGTCACTAAACCGTAACGTCACTATACAGCACAACTCGCTAGCGCCCTCTTAGCCTCAGGTCAGTCAAGGAACTGCACCTAGGATAAGCGGTCGCCAGGGAGACTGTCCTGTAACCTACTGGGTATCGGGGCCCTCTGTAGTGAGGGCGGTATATATATCTTCCTTGGCCGCGCCAGGAATATATATATCTGAACCTCCGACCGTCACTACCAGCCTTCCCCAATCCCCAGTTGGTATGCTGCCACCAGTCCCTATTTTAGATATACGCCCAGTCCGTGAATGGGCCTATATCGGGTCAGGAACCAACCCTGGGTAGCGTTTTTGGCTTGAGCCGAGCTCACACGGACGTGCGTTCGTTATGCAGAATAAAAGGCAGGCCCACAATTACTTGAGGTAATTGATTATAATAATACACTAGATACACGATATACAACTAAATATACACAGGTATAAGGTCAGGCTAAACTATACAACAATGGAATACAACACACAGAATCACCACAGCATATCAGTTACCGGTTTCTTGATTTTCTTGTGACGCAGGGAGAGGATTCTGCGGTCGCAGGCACGGTTCTTTGTTACAGGCTGAGGCCTACCACCGCATGGTCAAACTGCTCCTCCCCTTGGTGGCCTCAGCTGGTGCTCAGATGTTCAGCACACCACTCTTGGGTCAAGACTGACTTGTCTCTTGTCTGTCCTGCTATCTTACCTGCCCTGTCCCGCCCACTGCTGGTGAGGTCAGCTGGCTCAGTCTCCACCCTCAGGTCTAACTTCGATCAGAAGCCCAAATTCTAAGGAACCCAATAACTTCTTCTGGGATGGTCTCATGATACCCCCAGGGGTTCCCATGGATTCGGGCCGCCGTAACCGACCTTTTGATATCAATTATGATACCATACGGTCCTCAGGAATGGCTCCGCGCTATATCTTGGCTTCCAGAGCACGTACAAACGTCTACCGCGGAGGCTTGTGTGCGCAATGGCTCCGGGACGCCGTGATATTTTTTTTATTGGCCCATCCCATGCAACATGCGTGTACTTTTCATGTTTCTATATCTTATGCCTCCATGCTTGGGACAGACAAAGAAACTAGTCCTATGGGACAAATGGTCAGGTACAGATAGACGAAGCACCCCCCCCTGCTGGCTGTGTTTCCTCTCGAAGTCTTTGAAGCTCCTAGCATTCAAGTGTTAAGTAGGCTTCTTATCTTACAGGAGCCTGGATGGGGGGAAACTATCTAGTTGACGTTTTAACAGAAGGTCCCAAGGGTGGGGGCTGCTGAAGTGTGGCCATCCCTGGATATGATTTATCATTACCAAGATGGCGGCTACAGGTTCATCACACCTCCCCCTATACGAGGGCGCGAGGGGGTAGCACATTCCTGTGTTCCCCCGTGCGTCCTTCTGCACCCTCCCCTTGCCGGGATAACCCGTCAGCGTTACCGTGGTCACGGCCTCTTCTGTGGCGAATGGAGAAGTGGTACTGCTGGAGAGCGAGGCTCCAGCGTAGCAACCTGCCATTCGACCCAGAGACCGTGTGTAACCAGCTGAGGGGGTTGTGGTCCGTCTCCACGGTGAAATGGCTCCCGTACAAGTAGGGCTGCAGACGCTGCAGGGCCCATACAATTGCCAGGCATTCTTTTTCCACCGTGGAGTAAGCCACCTCCCGGGGCAGTAGCTTCCTGCTCAGGTACAAGACAGGATGTTCCTGGCCTGTCGTGTTGACCTGACTTAGCACAGCACCGAGGCCAAAGTCACTGGCGTCGGTCTGTACCACAAACGGCCGGTCGAAGTCGGCAGCTTGCAGTACAGGGGAGCTACTTAGGGCGGCCTTGAGTGCCCCGAAAGCTGTCTCGCAGGCGACTGTCCAGTCGACTGCGACGGGCAGCTTCTTCTTGGTGAGGTCCGTCAGGGGCTTGGCCAGGGTGCTATAGTGTGGGACGAACCTCCTATAGTACCCGGCGGTCCCCAAGAAGGACATCACCTGCTTTTTGGTCCTAGGAGTGGGCCAGGATGCGATGGCATCCACTTTCCCCGGTTCTGGCTTCAGAACCCCCCCGCCTACCCGGTGACCCAGGTAGAGGACCTCACTCATGCCCAGCTGGCACTTTTCCGGCTTGATGGTCAAGCCTGCCCGGTGGATCCGACCGAGCACCTGCCGCAGGTGCTCTAGGTGATCCTCCCAAGTGGGACTGAAGACTGCAATATCGTCCAAGTACGCAGCCGCGTACCCTTCAAGTCCCTCAAGCAGCGTATTGATCATCCGCTGAAAAGTGGCAGGGGCATTCTTCATGCCGAATGGCATCACTGTGGACTCGTACAGTCCAAAAGGGGTGATAAAGGCAGAGCGTTCCCTTGCCGCGGGGGTCAGAGGAATCTGCCAGTACCCCCGGCTCAGATCCATGATGGTCAGGTACTTAGCCCCGGCCATCCGATCGAGCAGGTCATCGATGCGTGGTATGGGGAACGCATCGGTGGCCGTTACAGCGTTGAGCCCCCGGTAGTCCACGCAGAACCGTGTAGTTCGGTCCTTCTTTGGTACGAGGACTACAGGCGAGGCCCACGCGCTGCTGGATGCCTGGATCACCCCCAGCTTCAGCATCTCGTCTATCTCTTGGCGCATGTTTCCCTGCACCTCGAAAGAGACCCGATATGCTGAACGCCGGATCGGCGGGTGATCGCCAGTGTCCACGTCGTGGACAGCCATCTCAGTCCTTCCGGGCAGGCTGCTGAACAGCCCCCGGAAGGGGTGCAGGGTGGTCCCCAGCTGGGACCGTTGGTCCTCCGTGAGCTGGTGGCCAACCCCCACATCCTCGATGGACCCACCCGCCTTGGCTTGGGTGAGCAGATCCAGGAGGGTTTCTACCTCTCCTTCCTCGGGAAGGTTGCACACTGGGTGGGCAGTCGCTTCCCGCTCATGATGAGCCTTCATCATGTTCACGTGGAAGGCCTTCCTCCTTCCACGGGCGTGATCCAGGGTGACCAGATAGGTGACGGCGTTGAGTTTCTGGTGCACGAAGTAGGGACCTTCCCAGGCTGCCTGAAGCTTGTTCTGTGGTACGGGGACCAGTACCCACACCTTTTGACCCACCTGGTAGGTCCTCTCACAAGCATTCTGGTCGTACCACCGCTTCTGGTCGGCCTGGGCCTGGGCCATATTGTCCTGCACCAGCTTTGCCAAGGCCATCATCCTGTCCCGGTGGCGCACGACATACTCGATGACCGACACCTCGGGGGTGGCCAAATCCCCTTCCCATGCTTCCTTCACCAGAGCCAGGGGGCCCCGTACCCGTCGCCCGTACAGGAGCTCAAAGGGGGAGAACCCCGTTGAGGCCTGCGGAACCTCCCGGTAAGCAAATAGGAGGTGTGGGAGGTAACGCTCCCAGTCTCTCCCGTGGGAGTCGACCAACATCTTAAGCATCTGCTTTAAGGTGCCATTGAACCGCTCACACAGGCCATTGGTCTGTGGGTGATACGGGCTGGCCACCAGATGTTGCACCTGCATTTGCTTACAGAGGGACTCCATCAGCCGCGACATGAACTGGGTCCCTCGGTCGGTGAGCATTTCCTGGGGGAAACCCACTCTGGAGAAGATCTCCAGTAAGGCGGTAGCCACCTTGTCGGCCCGAATGGACGACAAAGCTACCGCTTCCGGGTACCGGGTGGCATAGTCCACTACCGTGAGTATGAAGCATTTCCCGGAGTGGCTGGGAGTGGACAGAGGTCCAATAAGATCCACAGCGACCCTCGAGAAAGGCTCTTCGATGATTGGCAGAGTTACCAGTGGGGCTTTGGGGCGCGGCCCCGCCTTCCCCACCCTCTGACAGGTGTCACACGAACGGCAGTAGGCACCCACCGCGGCTCCCATCCCAGGCCAGTAGAAATGCTGAGCTATCCTGGCCTTGGTTTTAGCGATCCCTAGGTGTCCGGCCATCGGAATCTCGTGTGCGATCCGCAACAATTCCGCCCTGAACGGATAGGGTACCACTAACTGTCGGTCCCTGGGCCACGCCTCCGGTGAACCCTGCTGGACCGTTACCCGGTACAGCCGTCCCTGGTCCCAGACCACACGCTCGCAGTCTGACTCCATGGGAGGCTGTGCCGCCTGTTCCTTGAGAGCTTTCAGGCTGTCGTCTGCTTCCAACGCAGCCTGAAATTCCTGACTTGATGTGGCCAGAATCGACGAAACTGCCACATCCTCTGTCAGCCCCTCCGGGCATGTCACCTGGCCGCCGTCTGACCCGGCAGACACTTGGTCAGAAGTGGGGAAGCCGTCGGACCTCTGCAAGGCTCCTTGGGCTCCGGCGCTCCCACTCCTGGTGACAGCGGCTATGACCGCTGTGACCGTGGGTAGTGCCCGCTTCCCCTCTGTTTCTGACCAAGCCGCCCGATCAGGCAGGCTTCCTAGGCCTTTGGACATCTCGGATGTGGGGAACTCCTGCCCTGGGGTCTTACCTGGCGGCTCCTCTCTTGGGACACCCCCACCCCCCATGGCCTGTTCCTCCCCCTGCAGTGGGCCTATACTCAGCAGCCTGGATACCCCTGGGAGCCCTACACTGCCGGTAGCTGCCCCCCTCTCCATCCCTGAGCTTCCCTCTACAGAATCCTGCCCGCCCCCTCCCTCACCGGAGGACAAGAGGTCACGGCACGCCGGCTGAGCACCTCTGCGGGCATCCCCACACTCCCCACCTGCTTTCACTAACCCTGTTTGTGTTGTGTCTGTGCAGGTGTTACCCTCAGGTTTCACTCCCTCCTCCTCAGCAGGACACACACTACATACAACATGGTTGGCATTAGCAGCAGACAAATCAATACACTCTTGGGGGGCCGAACTTGGGGGTTCAGAGGGTACATACTGCGATACTAGACGCCCCAAGTCGGTCCCTAATAAAACATTTGCGGGAATATTTGGCGTTACTCCCACCTCCCGCATCCCCCTTCCGGCACCCCAGTCCAAATACACCATGGCAACGGGAAGTGCCGGCTCCACGCCTCCAACCCCGGAGACGGAAAGAGTCTTTCCTGGTACCAAGTCCTGGGGGGACACCACCTCAGGCCGTACCAGTGTTCGTTCAGCGCCCGTGTCCCGCAGTCCCATGACCGCAGAACGGCCTATGGTGACGGGTTGGATGTTGTCCAGGGACCTACCACCACCCCCTCCCACACACAAAACATTGGGCGCTCTCTGGGACTGGGATGGGGTCTTTTGGCGCTGGGGACACTCAGCCCTAAAGTGTCCTGGTTTGTTGCATAGATGACAACGTCTTACGTCTGGTCCTTGCCTGGAGAGGGCAACAGGGGGATACACCCCTTGTGTTCTAGGGGCCGGGGAAACAGGGGCACGACTGGGCTTACCCCCTCTCCAGGTGCTGCTGGCAGACTTCTTCAGCTCAGGCGCCCTGTTATTGGCATACTCGTCTGCCAGGGCGGCTGTAGCAGAAGCCCCTGTTGGTTTTCGGTCACGGAGGAACTGTCGGAGGTCCTCTGGGCAGTTCCACAAGAACTGCTCCGTGACGAACAGTTCCTGGACCTCCTGGCGGGTAGTAAGCGCTAGACCCGAGGTCCAGTGCTCTGCGGCTCTCAACAGCGCCCGCATATGATCGGTCCAGGTGTCCTTGGGGCCACGCAGCAGGCTCCGGAACTTCTGGCGGTACGACTCGGGAGTGAGGTTGTACTGCCGGATCAGGGCCCGCTTGATGCAGTCGTAGTTCTGTACCTCCCCGGCAGGTAAGTCCCCCAAGGCATCCAGGGACTTACCCCTCAAACGGGGGGTCAGGTATCTGGCCCACTGATCCCGGGCCAGATGGTGCTGAAGACAGGTCCGTTCAAATGCCACCTGAAAGGAGTCCAGGTCCCCATCCTTCTCCAGTAGAGGGAAGTCCTCAGCTCGGACTTTGGACGACTTGGTCTCCTGATGGGTTGGTTGCTCTAGCGGAAGCCCCCGCTGGGCCAGGTCCAGTTGGTGCTGGCGCTCCGCAGCTCGCTCTGCACGCTCCGCAGCCTCCCGGCGCTCTGCAGCTTCACGCTCCGCAGCCCGCTCCGCAGCCCGTTCCGCAGCCCGCTCTGCACGCTCCTCCTCCGCTGCCTTCTCTGATGCTGCCAGGAGGGTTTTGTAGACGGCATCGCCATGAGACTGGAGACTTGCCATAGCCGCTTGTAAAAGGGCTTGTGATCTGGACAGGCTGGGCTGGGTAGGTGGTGGGCAGCCCACTGCGGGACCGTATACTGGGGACTGGCTCCCTGAGGTGCCCGGGCTGGACTCCTCCTCGCCATGAGTAACAATGTCCTCCCCTCCTGCCACACGGACCGTAGCATTAGCCTCTTGCAGGGTCTTGCTCCTGGTGCCGTCTGCCATCTTGGTAACCGACACCGCTGCAACCCTGAGTTTGCACACACCTTGTTATACTTTTAGCCTGACCGTCTAACGTTGGGCTGACCTTAAGACTCCAGCAGTGGAAGTTACCACTGGCAGTCTTTAGTGCCTGGGAGTAGGGGTCCCACAACACTATTATTCTGCAATCCCACCGCTCTGCCACCAATGTGATGAAAGCCGGCCGGTGGGTGCAGCTCTCTGGCGCCCCCTTACCTCTCAGGTCAGTCAAGGTACTGCACCTAGAGAAAGTAGTGCCAGGAAGCTGCAACCAGCGCAGGGAACACGGTAGTGTGTTATCCCTTCAACGTCACTAAACCGTAACGTCACTATACAGCACAACTCGCTAGCGCCCTCTTAGCCTCAGGTCAGTCAAGGAACTGCACCTAGGATAAGCGGTCGCCAGGGAGACTGTCCTGTAACCTACTGGGTATCGGGGCCCTCTGTAGTGAGGGCGGTATATATATCTTCCTTGGCCGCGCCAGGAATATATATATCTGAACCTCCGACCGTCACTACCAGCCTTCCCCAATCCCCAGTTGGTATGCTGCCACCAGTCCCTATTTTAGATATACGCCCAGTCCGTGAATGGGCCTATATCGGGTCAGGAACCAACCCTGGGTAGCGTTTTTGGCTTGAGCCGAGCTCACACGGACGTGCGTTCGTTATGCAGAATAAAAGGCAGGCCCACAATTACTTGAGGTAATTGATTATAATAATACACTAGATACACGATATACAACTAAATATACACAGGTATAAGGTCAGGCTAAACTATACAACAATGGAATACAACACACAGAATCACCACAGCATATCAGTTACCGGTTTCTTGATTTTCTTGTGACGCAGGGAGAGGATTCTGCGGTCGCAGGCACGGTTCTTTGTTACAGGCTGAGGCCTACCACCGCATGGTCAAACTGCTCCTCCCCTTGGTGGCCTCAGCTGGTGCTCAGATGTTCAGCACACCACTCTTGGGTCAAGACTGACTTGTCTCTTGTCTGTCCTGCTATCTTACCTGCCCTGTCCCGCCCACTGCTGGTGAGGTCAGCTGGCTCAGTCTCCACCCTCAGGTCTAACTTCGATCAGAAGCCCAAATTCTAAGGAACCCAATAACTTCTTCTGGGATGGTCTCATGATACCCCCAGGGGTTCCCATGGATTCGGGCCGCCGTAACCGACCTTTTGATATCAATTATGATACCATACGGTCCTCAGGAATGGCTCCGCGCTATATCTTGGCTTCCAGAGCACGTACAAACGTCTACCGCGGAGGCTTGTGTGCGCAATGGCTCCGGGACGCCGTGATATTTTTTTTATTGGCCCATCCCATGCAACATGCGTGTACTTTTCATGTTTCTATATCTTATGCCTCCATGCTTGGGACAGACAAAGAAACTAGTCCTATGGGACAAATGGTCAGGTACAGATAGACGAAGCACCCCCCCCTGCTGGCTGTGTTTCCTCTCGAAGTCTTTGAAGCTCCTAGCATTCAAGTGTTAAGTAGGCTTCTTATCTTACAGGAGCCTGGATGGGGGGAAACTATCTAGTTGACGTTTTAACAGAAGGTCCCAAGGGTGGGGGCTGCTGAAGTGTGGCCATCCCTGGATATGATTTATCATTACCAAGATGGCGGCTACAGGTTCATCACAGATGGCTACGTGCGGCCCCCCGCTATGTATAGATGGCGCCGTGCGGCCCCCCGCCGTGTATTGATGGCGCAGTGCGGCCCCCTGCTGTGTAGAGATGGCGCCGTGCGGCTCCCCGCTGTGTATAGATGGCGCCGTGCGGCCTCCTGCTGAGTATAGATGGCGCTGTGCGGCCTCCTGCTGTCTCTGGGGGGGCGCCGTGCGGCCTCCCGCTGTGTATAGATGGCTACGTGCGGCCTCCCGCTGAGTATAGATGGCGCTGTGCGGCCTCCTGCTGTCTCTGGGGGGGGCGCCGCGAGGTCTCCCGCTGTGTATAGATGGCTACGTGCGGCCTCCCGCTGAGTATAGATGGCGCTGTGCGGCCTCCTGCAGTCTCTGGGGGGGGGCGCCGTGCGGCCTCCTGCTGTGTATAGATGGCTACATGCGGTCTCCCGCTGAGTATAGATGTCGCCGTGCGGCCTCCTGCTGTGTATAGATGGCTACGTGCGGTCTCCCGCTGAGTATAGATGGAGCTGTGCGGCCTCCTGCTGTCTCTGGGGGGAGCGCCGTGCGGCATCTATACTCAGCAGGAGGCCGCACGTAGCCATCTATACACGTATACTCAGCAGGAGGCCGCACGTAGCCATCTATACGGCGCCATCTATACACAGCGGGAGGCCGCACGGCGCCATCTATACACAGCGGGAGGCCACACGGCGCCATCTATACACAGCGGGAGGCCGCACGGCGCCATCTATACACAGCGGGAGTCTCAGTGCTTTGCAAGAGCAGTCAATAAATTCTGCTTGACTAATTCTGAGCACCATAAAGTCTGGTTCGCTTCTAACCTGCTGTCTTCATTTTCAGCTTGCTGAATTCTAACTCATTTACTGTCATTCGAGACGATGCCTTTGCTGGTCTCTTTCACCTTGAATACCTGTAAGTGATCCACTTAATGTCATATTTTTGATTCTGTTCTTCTTCATCTTTTGGCATGTGCAATTGTATGAGCAAGTATTCATATGAATTTATGACCTACTTAAACCTTCGAGGACCTTACATTTTATTCAATCAAATTTTTTTCCAGTTTAAAACTATGGGACATATATGTGCCTTGGTCCTCAAAGGGTTTTTAAAGGGGCTGCAAACATAAATATGAAAAAAATAATTCAATTAGTGCTTTTTGTGTTCATTTAATTTTTATTTGAAGTCCATTTTTTTTTATTTACATTGGAATTAAGCCCTACTCCATGGAATGAAGCCCTACCTACATGACATCTGAGAGCTACATGGATCCCGCTTGTGAGGTTCCTGTCCGTCACTACTATTCAGTTTTAGGGTCCACTCACTAAGCCATATATTCTGTCATGCAAGAGAATAGGGCCAATTATGCTAATGACACTGGGCTCAAACTCTGTCAGAGCTTCAACTGAGTGTGATCCGATTCTCTCGCAGCACAGATATGGAGAAGATGGAGAACTTAATTTCTCCATCTTCTCCATAGTCTCTGTGAGTGTTCATCGGACTGCACTTGGATGACATCCGAGTGCAGTCTAATGTTTTACGTGCACCCATAGACTTGTATGGGTGCACATGGTCCGAATATCGAATGAGATTATTTTCTCATGCCAATAATCGCACTGTCCCATAGTATAACATAGGGCCGAGTCCTATCCGATAAAACATCACATAGCATTCGGCCGTGTTATACGACAGTGTGAGCGAGCCCTTAGAGTCAAGGAATATTTACATGCAGTTGATGATATTACTCTCCAAGTGTATATTTTTTTAGGCGAGTTCATAGTAAATGCTTTGCATTTTTGACATGTGATCAACTAAAGAACAAGAAAGATTTAGGACCTCGCCTATAGAGAAAGGGAAAATAGTTTGGAGGACTTGCATGTCCTTTTTTATTTATTATGAGAAAATCATAAAAGATCCCGTTTTTTAACCATGCTGTGACTTTCTGCTGAGGGAGAGGGAGAGAGCTGCCCTATTCAGAGTCTGTAATAAGACCTGCTGACAAAAGTGTTGAAGATACAGTCTAATGTGAATTAACAATGAAAAAAAGTTAATTTCACAAATGGCTTGTATTTTTTTTAATACAAACTTTTTTGTCTTTACAGCTCCTTTAAAGGGAATCTGTCATCAGGTTTTTGCCACCTAATCTGAGAGCAGCATAATGTAGGGTTAGAGGCACTGATTCCAGTAATGTGTCACTTACTGGGCTGCTTAGTGTTGTTTTGATAAAATCATTGATTTGTCAGAAGGTAATTATTACTAGATGACTAGTAAGTTCTGTAGGACCCCACCCCCATCACTGATCAGTAGATTTCTGTGTACACTGAGCATGGGCAGAAAGCTGCCAATCAGTGGTGTGGGCGGGGCTATACAGAGCGCAGCATTCAGAGAGCTGCTAGATCTGCAGCAGATAAAACGGTGATTTTCTCAAAATGACAACAAGCAGCTGAAAAAGTGACACATCGCTGGAATCAGGGTATCTGCCCAAATATTGTGCTGCTCTCAGATGAGGCAGCACAATTAATATTATGCCAAATTAATTTCCCGTGAACTATCACATGATCTATCACAGGGGATCATGTGACATGTCACGTGATAAATCAGGTGTGGGGGGGGGGGCGCGCCTTCTAAACTGCCCGGGGCCCTTACTACTCTTAATCCACCCCTGCCCCCACTGATTCCATATTAATGACCTATCCAATGGGTAAGTGATCAATATCAAGGTAGTGGGCAACCCCTTAAAGAAAGCAGACCATATTAGGTACTTCTAGAATATCTTTGTCCCATGCTGTTGATAGACCCCACCGCGTGTAATCGGTACCCTACAATGACTTGTCATCCATAGTCATGTCTTGTAGCACTGGAGCCATTAAATGATGTTGCTTGGCGGCTCATGACGTCACTATAGATGATGTGTATTAATGCAAGTTGTTTAATTGCTACTAATAAGAAATCACTTTAAATCAATATGGAGGCTTATAGGGTCCTCTCAGCTTCCTTTTACATATGGAAGTAGTCGTAGAACAGTATCGTCGATTGTCCCTCCCCAGAAAAATTATCCTTTTTTTTTTTGCAGAGCTCCGATGTGCCAGTCAAAAGGAAATGGAGTGTCTGCAGATTGGTGTGGGAGTGCAGAGGGGCGTGTCCGTGCACTTGAAAGGAGCTGTCTAAGTGCAGTGATACGCCCCAGTGCACTTCCAGACGGATTTGCATATGTTTTCCACACTAGATTTGTCATGATGGACTCATCAGATCTCTTATAACACCATTACGATCATATGTCAAGGTGCTGACGTCCCTTTATGCCTTACGCTACGTGCCACCTAAATGGATTTTCCATTGAGATGAGATGAGGCTGTTGGGTATTTTCCCCGGACCTGTCACGTTTCTGTAGGCTGCAGTCATGTATCCCGCGTCTTGCTCTAATACTTTGTTTTTATTGCAGTTTACTTCCGCCACAATTTCCTCAAGACAAACCTCTCATCACAGTCTTTCCACCGATAAGACATCACCTGGTGGACAAGCAAGGCCCCAATGTCACCTGTCCTTTACTACATAATGTAAGGAGACTTGGGAGATTTTGAGCGCTGGACTTAGGAATGTTGTAATTTAACCTTTCAATGACTGAGGTGTTTTTGTTTTTATAAAGTGGATCTGTGTGGTCTCCTGACACGTCTGTTTTAGTAATCTTATAAACCCTATAAAATCACAAATGTGCAGAATTTGTGTTTCAGACCACTGTGCAGTGCCTTTGAAGGCTATGTTCACACATCGCGTTTTTTTCAGCGTTTTTTTAATGCAAATTTTCAGCTGTGTTTTACAGTACAAGCAAAGTCTATGAGATTTCAGAAATCTCATGCTCACACCCTGGTTTTTGTATGATCAGTATTTTGTGATTTGCATTGTTTTTTGCTGAATAGAGCACGTCACTTCTTTCAGTGTATTTCACCCATTGAAAGTAATGTGTAGTGAAAAAACGCCTAGTGTGAACATAGCCTTACATCTAATTGACAATGGGGTGTTACCTTACTCCTTGTCCATGTCTAATCAGTTTGGACAGTAGGCATAATCACTACGACCAGGGGCCTGGCAGTGGCCAGTTGTCAATGTATCCACACATTTCCAGAAGATTGACACAACGCAGAGGACCTGGGAAGAAGAGATGCCACGGTATTGTTAGTTCATAGGGAATACACCTCTTTATTTTGGTAGATGAGGTCTTTGTCAAACACATCTTCAGCAGAGGAGAACGAAATGAAAGGATTAATGTATGTGTTAATGACCCAGTTCTGCGTGTGCTCTACGTAAAATGTGGCTGCAGATGGCTGTGCTGCATCGACACGTGAGGTTTGGGAGCCACCTTACATCTAATGGGTGGGGGTCTTACATTGAGGTCCCCACTTCAGACATTTCTGATATTTCCAGTGAATTTTCCAAGGAAGTTTCAGATAAAAATACCATAAGAAAATGTGGTCAACCTTGTTTTAGTTTTTTTTTTTAATATATAAGATTTTTAGTTATAGTCTTTGTTATGTTCACATAGAAGACCGGTGGGTTTTTTCTTTTTTAGGAACAAAGTATATACAGTGGGGAAAATAAGTATTGGATACACTGACGATTTTGCAAGTTTTCCCACCTACAAAGAATGGAGAGGGCTGTAATTTTTATCGTAGGTACACTTCACCTGTGAGAGACAGAATCTAAAAATAAAAAACAGAAAATAACATTTTATAATTTTTACATACTTATTTCATGCAATTATGCAAATTAATTATTTGATACAATAGAAAAACAGATCTTAATATTTGGTACGGAAACCTTTGTTTGCAATTACAGAGGTCAGACGTTTCCTGTAGTTCTTGACCAAGTTTGCAGACACTGCAGCAGGAATTTTGGACCACTCCTCCATACAGATCTTCTCCAGATCTTTCAAGTTTCGGGACTGTTGCTGGGTGCAGTTGTCCTGTCCCCTTTGCAGAAAAGCACCCCCAAAGTATAAGGTTTCCCCAGCATGCTTCTCAGTTGGGACGGTGTTCTTGGGGTTGTACTCATCCTTCTTCTTTCTCCAAACACGTCAAGTGGAGTTGATACCAAAAAGTCCTATTTTGGTCTCATCTGACCACATGACCCTCTCCCATGCCTCCTCTGGATCACCCAGATGGTCAATGGCGAACTTCAAACGGGCCTGGACATGTGCTGGCGTGAGCAGGGGACCTTGCGTGCCCTGCAGGAGTTTAATCCATGACGGCATAGTGTGTTACTAATGGTAATGTTTGAGACTGTAGTCTCGGCTCTCTTCAGGTCATTGACCAGGTCCTCCTGTGTAGTTCTGGGCTGATTCCTGACCTTTCTCAGAATCATCCTTATCCCACGGGTCGAGATCTTGCATGGAGCCCCAGACCGAGGAAGATTGACAGTCATCTTGTGTTTCTTCCGTTTTCTAATAATTGTGCCAACAGTTGTTGCTTTCTCACCAAGCTGCTTGCATATTGTCCTGTAGCCAATCCCAGCCTGGAGCAGGTCTACAATTTTGTCCCTGGTGTCCTTAGATAGCTCTTTGGTCTTAACCATGGTGGATAGGTTGGAGTGTGATTGATTGAGTGTGTGGACAGGTGTCGTTTATACAGGTAACGAGTTCAAACAGGTACAATAAATACAGGTGAGGAGTGCAGAGTAGGAGGGCTTCTGAAAGAAAAACTAACAGGTCTGTGAGAGCGAGATTTCTTGCTGGTTGGTAGGTGATCAAATACTTATTTCATGCAATGAAATGCGATTTAATTATTTAAAAATCATACAATGTGATTTTTTTTTTGGATTTTATTTTTAGATTCTGTCTCTCACAGTTGAAGTGTTCCTATGATAAAAATGACAGACCTCTCCATTCTTTGTAGGTGGGAAAGCTTGCAAAATCGGCAGTGTATCAAATACTTATTTTCCCTACTGCGTGCGTGTATGTATATATATATGTGTGTGTGTGTGTGTGTGTGTATGTACAGAACAGACCAAAAGTTTGGACACACCTCATTTAAAGATTTTTTATGTATTTTCATGACTATGAAAATTGTACATTCACACTGAAGGCATCAAAACTATGAATTAACACATGTGGAAATATATACTTAACAAAAAAGTGTGAAACAACTGAAAATATGTCTTATATTCTAGGTTCTTCAAAGTAGCCACCTTTTGCTTTGATGACTGCTTTGCACACTCTTGGCATTCTCTTGATGCGCTTCAAGTGGTAGTCACCGGAAATGGTCTTCCAACAATCTTGAAGGAGTTCCCGGAGATGCTTAGCACTTGTAGGCCCTTTTGCCTTCACTCGGCGGTCCAGCTCACCCCAAACCATCTCGATTGGGTTCAGGTCTGGTGACTGTGGAGGCCAGGTCATCTGGCGTAGCACCCCATCACTCGCCTTCTTGGTCAAATAGCCCTTACACAGCCTGGAGGTGTGTTTGGGGTCATTGTCCTTTTGAAAAATAAATGATGGTCCAACTAAACGCAAACCGGATGGAATAGCATGCCGCTGCCAGATGCTGTGGTAGCCATGCTGGTTCAGTATGCCTTCAATTTTGAATAAATCTCCAACAGTGTCACCAGCAAAGCACCCCCACACCATCACACCTCCTCCTCCATGCTTCACGGTGGGAACCAGGCATGTAAAGTCCATCCGTTCACCTTTTCTGAGTCGCACAAAGACACGGTGGTTGGAACCAAAGATCTCAAATTTGGACTCATCAGACCAAAGCACAGATTTCCACTGGTCTAATGTCCATTCCTTGTGTTCTTTAGCCCAAACAAGTCTCTTCTGCTTGTTGCCTGTCCTTAGCAGTGGTTTCCTAGCAGCTATTTTACCATGAAGGCCTGCTGCACAAAGTCTCCTCTTAACAGTTGTTGAAGAGATGTTTCTGCTGCTAGAACTCTGTGTGGCATTGACCTGGTCTCTAATCTGAGCTGCTGTTAACCTGCGATTTCTGAGGCTGGTGACTCGGATAAACTTATCCTCAGAAGCAGAGGTGACTCTTGGTCTTCCTTTCCTGGGGCAGTCCTCATGTGAGACAGTTTCTTTGTAGCGCTTGATGGTTTTTGCAACTGCACTTGGGGACGCTTTCAAAGTTTTCACAATTTTTCGGACTGACTGACCTTCATTTCTTAAAGTAATGATGGCCACTCGTTTTTCTTTACTTGGAATTTGTATGATGGCAAGAAAAAATCATCTAACAGTCTATTCAGTAGGACTATCAGCTGTGTATCCACCAGACTTCTGCACAACACAAGTGATGGTCCCAACCCCATTTATAAGGCAAGAAATCCCACTTATTAAACCTGACTGGGCACACCTGTGAAGTGAAAACCATTTCCGGTGACTACCTCTTGAAGCTCATCAAGAGAATGCCAAGAGTGTGCAAAGCAGCCATCAAAGCAAAAGGTGGCTACTTTGAAGAACCTAGAATATAAGACATATTTTCAGTTGTTTCACACGTTTTTGTTAAGTATATAATTCCACATGTGTTAATTCATAGTTTTGATGCCTTCAGTGTGAATGTACAATTTTCTTAGTCATGAAAATACAGATAAATCTTTAAATGAGAAGGTGTGTCCACCTTTTGGTCTGTACTGTATATATACACTGCTCAAAAAAATAAAGGGAACACTTAAACAACAGAATATAACTCCAAGTGCATCAAACTGTCCACTTAGGAAATGACACTGATTGACAATCAATTTCACATGCTGTTGTGCAAATGGAATAGACAATAGATGGAAATTATTGGCAATTATCAAGACACCCTCAAAGGATTGATTCTGCAGGTGGGGACCACAGACCACATCTCAGTACCAATGCTTTCTGGCAGATGTTTTGGTCACTTTTGAATGTTGGTTATGCTTTCACACTCGTGGTAGCATGAGACGGACTCTACAACCCACAGAAGTTGCTCAGGTAGTGCAGCTCATCCAGGATGGCACATCAGTGCGAGCTGTGGCAAGAAGGTTTGCTGTGTCTGTCAGCGTAGTGTCCAGAGGCTGGAGGTGCTACCAGGAGACAGGCCAGTACACCAGGAGACAAGGAGGGGGCCGTAGGAGGGCAACAACCCAGCAGCAGTACCGCTACCTCCGCCTTTGTGCAAGGAGGAACAGGGGGAGCACTGACAGAGCCCTGCAAAATGACCTCCAGCAGGCCACAAATGTTCATGTGTCTGCACAAACGGTTAGAAACCGACTCCATGAGGGTGGTATGAAGGCCCGACGTCCACAGATGGGGGTTGTGATCACATCCCAACATTGTGCAGGACGCTTGGCATTTGCCACAGAACACCAGGATTGGCAAAGTCGCCACTGGCGCCCTGTGCTCTTCACAGATGAAAGCAGGTTCACACTGAGCACATGTGACAGACATGACAGAGTCTGGAGACGCCGTGGAGAGCGATCTGCTGCCTGCAACATCCTTCAGCATGACCGGTTTGGCAGTGGGTCAGTAATGGTGTGGAGTGGCATTTCTTTGGAGGGCCGCACAGCCCTCCATGTGCTCGCCAGACGTAGCCTGACTGCCATTAGGTACCGAGATGAGATCCTCAGACCCCTTGTGAGACCATATGCTGGTGCGGTTGGCCCTGGGTTCCTCCTAATGCAGGACAATGCCAGACCTCATGTGGCTGGAGTGTGTCAGCAGTTCCTGCAAGATGAAGGCATTGAAGCTATGGACTGTCCCACCCGTTCCCCAGACCTGAATCCGATTGAGCACATCTGGGACATCATGTCTCGCTCCATCCACCAACGTCACGTTGCACCATAGACTTTCCAGAAGTTGGCGGATGATTTAGTCCAGGTCTGGGAGGAGATCCCACAGGAGACCACCTCATCAGGAGCATGCCCAGGCGTTGTAGGGAGGTCATACAGGCACGTGGAGGCCGCACACAATACTGAACCTCATTTTGACTTGTTTTAAGGACATTACATCAAAGTTGGATCAGCCTGTAGTGTGTTTTTCCACTTTAATTTTGGGGGTGGCTCCAAATCCAGGCCTCCATTAGTTAATAAATTTGATTTCCATTGATGATTTTTATGTGATTTTCTTGTCAGCACATTCAGCTTTGTACAGAACAAAGTATTCAATGAGAATATTTCATTCATTCAGATCTAGGATGTGTTATTTGAGTGTTCCCTTTATTTTTTTGAGCAGTGTATGTATATGTGTGTGTATATATATAATTTTTTTTAATTTTTTTCAATACATATTTCACTTTGGAGCTGACATAAGTCATGGACATGGGCTCTGTATCATGATATGTCTCCAATTTAGCAAATCTAGATCATGAAAGTAACTCTGTGACCTGCCATGTTGTCACCCTGAGTAATATGCTATAGGTATCATTACTGAGTCATATAGTGATGAAGTGATTGACAGTTGCTCCTGCTTTCTATCGAGCGTCTCTCCTGCTCTCTCTCGAGAGAGAGAGTCTCTCCTGCTCTCTCTCTCGAGCATCTCTCCTGCTCTCTCTCGAGCGTCTCTCCTGCTCTCTCTCTCTAGCTTCTCTCCTGCTCTTTCTCTCGAGCGTCTCTCCTGCTCTCTCTCTCTCGAGCGTCTCTCCTGCTCTCTCTCTCGAGCGTCTCTCCTGCTCTCTCTCTCGAGCGTCTCTCCTGCTCTCTCTCTCGAGCGTCTCTCCTGCTCTCTCTCTCTCGAGCGTCTTTCCTGCTCTCTCTCGAGCGTCTCTCCTGCTCTCTCTCTCGAGCGTCTCTCCTGCTCTCTCTCTTGAGCGTCTCTCCTGCTCTCTCTCGAGCGTCTCTCCTGCTCTCTCTCTCGAGCTTCTCTCCTGCTCTCTCTCTCGAGCTTCTCTCCTGCTCTTTCTCTCGAGCGTCTCTCTCTCTCTTGCATGTCTCCTGCTCTCTCTCTCTCGAGCGTCTCTCCTGCTCTCTCTCTCGAGCGTCTCTCCTGCTCTCTCTCGAGCGTCTCTCCTGCTCTCTCTCTCGAGCTTCTCTCCTGCTCAATCTCTCGAGCGTCTCTCTCTCTCGAGCGTCTCTCCTGCTCTCTCTCTCTTGAGCGTCTCTCCTGCTCTCTCTCTCTCGAGCGTCTCTCTCTCTCTAGCGTCTCTCCTGCTCTCTCTCTCTCGAGCATCTCTCCTGCTCTCTCTCTCTCGAGCGTCTCTCCTGCTCTCTCTCTCGAGCGTCTCTCCTGCTCTCTCTCTCTCTCGAGCGTCTCTCCTGCTCTCTCTCTCGAGCGTCTCTCCTGCTCTCTCTCTCTCTCGAGCGTCTCTCCTGCTCTCTCTCTCTAGCTTCTCTCCTGCTCTTTCTCTCGAGCGTCTCTCCTGCTCTCTCTCTCTCGAGGGTCTCTCCTGCTCTCTCTCTCGAGCGTCTCTCCTGCTCTCTCTCTCGAGCGTCTCTCCTGCTCTCTCTCTCGAGCGTCTCTCCTGCTCTCTCTCTCTCGAGCGTCTCTCCTGCTCTCTCTCTCGAGCGTCTCTCCTGCTCTCTCTCTCGAGCGTCTCTCCTGCTCTCTCTCTCGAGCGTCTCTACTGCTCTCTCTCGAGCGTCTCTCCTGCTCTCTCTCTCGAGCTTCTCTCCTGCTCTCTCTCTCGAGCTTCTCTCCTGCTCTTTCTCTCGAGCGTCTCTCTCTCTCTCTTGCATCTCTCCTGCTCTCTCTCTCTCGAGCGTCTCTCCTGCTCTCTCTCTCGACCGTCTCTGCTGCTCTCTCTCGAGCGTCTCTCCTGCTCTCTCTCGAGCATCTCTCTTGCTCTCTCTCTCGAGCTTCTCTCCTGCTCAATCTCTCGAGCGTCTCTCTCTCTCTCGAGCTTCTCTCCTGCTCTTTCTCTCGAGCGTCTCTCTCTCTCTTGCATCTCTCCTGCTCTCTCTCTCTCGAGCGTCTCTCCTGCTCTCTCTCGAGCGTCTCTCCTGCTCTCTCTTGAGCGTCTCTCCTGCTCTCTCTCGAGCGTCTCTCCTGCTCTCTCTCTCGAGCTTCTCTCCTGCTCAATCTCTCGAGCGTCTCTCTCTCTCTCGAGCGTCTCTCCTGCTCTCTCTCTCTTGAGCGTCTCTCCTGCTCTCTCTCTCGAGCGTCTCTCTCTCTCTAGCGTCTCTCCTGCTCTCTCTCTCTCGAGCATCTCTCCTGCTCTCTCTCTCTCGAGCGTCTCTCCTGCTCTCTCTCTCGAGCGTCTCTCCTGCTCTCTCTCTCTCTCGAGCGTCTCTCCTGCTCTCTCTCTCGAGCATCTCTCCTGCTCTCTCTCGAGCGTCTCTCCTGCTCACTCTCTCGAACGTTTCTCCTGCTCTCTCTCTCGAGCGTCTCTCCTGCTCTCTCTCTCTCGAGCGTCTCTCCTGCTCTCTCTCTCTCGAGCGTCTCTCCTGCTCTCTCTCTCGAGCGTCTCTCCTGCTCTCTCTCTCTCAAGCGTCTCTCCTGCTCTCTCTCTCTCGAGCGTCTCTCCTGCTCTCTCTCTCTCGAGCGTCTCTCCTGCTCTCTCTCTCGAGCGTCTCTCCTGCTCTCTCTCGAGCGTCTCTCCTGCTCTCTCTCTCTCGAGCGTCTCTCCTGCTCTCTCTCTCGAGCGTCTTTCTAGCGTCTCTCCTGCTCTCTCTCTCGAGCGTCTCTCCTGCTCTCTCTCGAGCGTCTCTCCTGCTCTCTCTCTCTCGAGCGTCTCTCCTGCTCTCTCTCTCTCGAGCGTCTCTCCTGCTCTCTCTCTTGAGCGTCTCTCCTGCTCTCTCTCGAGCGTCTCTCCTGCTCTCTCTCTCGAGCGTCTCTCCTGCTCTCTCTCTCGAGCGTCTCTCCTGATCTTGAGCGTCTCTCCTGCTCTCTCTCTCGAGCGTCTCTCCTGCTCTCTCTCTCTCGAGCGTCTTTCTAGCGTCTCTCCTGCTCTCTCTCTCGAGCGTCTCTCCTGCTCTCTCTCTCTCGAGCGTCTCTCCTGCTCTCTCTCTCGAGCGTCTCTCCTGCTCTCTCTCTTGAGCGTCTCTCCTGCTCTCTCTCTCGAGCGTCTCTCCTGATCTCGAGCATCTCTCCTGCTCTCTCTCTCTCTCGAGCGTCTTTCTAGCGTCTCTCCTGCTCTCTCTCTCGAGCGTCTCTCCTGCTCTCTCTCTCTCGAGCGTCTTTCTAGCGTCTCTCCTGCTCTCTCTCTCTCGAGCGTCTTTCTAGCGTCTCTCCTGCTCTCTCCAGCCCTTGTCTGCTTGATCGCTGATACTGCCATACTTTGTGGTCTGTATACACTGTGTTCCAAATTATTATGCAAATATTATTTTCTCAGATTTTCCCAAATTACCTATATGAATTGCAGTCATTGTAATTTTCCAGTCAAATAACTATTAGAGTACAATTGAAAGGTTTTTGTACAAACTGCCTATGATAACAGTATATTTAAAAAAATAAAACACTCAAACTGCACTCAAAATGCATGTTCCAAATTATTATGCACAGCAGAGTTTTCAACCTTTTCATTTTAATAAAGAACAAAAAAATGGTCTTTTTTGAAATTATAAGCATTAGCAGGTTATTACACACTGAAATCAAACAGTTTTCAACTCAAAACTTTATTCTAGGTGATGTTACATTTGCACATAGGACCGCTTGTTCGAAAGGAGCTTCTGAACTCTCTCGTCCATTGAATTTGTCAGGTTTTGGATGGTTTCTGCTTCAGTTGTTTTACATGAGGACAGAATACCCTCCCAGAGCTGTTGCTTAGATGTGAACTGCCTCCCGCCATCATAGACACTCCTTTTGATGATGCTCCAGAGGTTCTCAATGGGGTTGAGGTCAGGGGAGCATGGGGGCCACACCATAAGTTTGTCCCCTTTTATGCCCATAGCAGCCAGAGATGCAGATGTGTTATGTGCAGCATGAGACGGGGCATTATCATGCATGAAAATGATCTTGCTGCGGAATGCACGGTTCTTCTTCTTGAACCATGGAAGCAAGTGCTGTTTGAGAAACTCAACATACATTATGGAGTTCATCTTTACCCCTTCAGGGATCCTAAAAGGGCCGACAATCTCTCTCCCCATGATTCCAGCCCAAAACATTACTCCACCTCCTCCTTGTTGGCGCTGTAGCCGTGTTTGCATGGGGTGTCCATCAACCAGCCATCCTCCACTCCATCCATCTGGACCATCAAGATCATTTCATGCATGATAATGCACCGTCTCATGATGCACATAACACATCTGCATCTCTGGCTGCTATGGGCATAAAAGGGGACAAACTTATGGTGTGGCCCCCATGCTCCCCTGACCTCAACCCCATTCAGAACCTCTGGAGCATCATCAAAAGGAGTGTCTATGATGGCGGGAGGCAGTTCACATCTAAGCAACAGCTCTGGGAGGGTATTCTGTCCTCATGCACAACAATTAAAGCAGAAACCATCCAAAACCTGACAAATTCAATGGACGAGAGAGTTCAGAAGCTCCTTTCGAACAAGGGGTCCTATGTGCAAATGTAACATCACCTAGAATAAAGTTTTGAGTTGAAAACTGTTTGATTTCAGTTTGTAATAACCTGCTAATGCTTAGAATTTCAAAAATGACCATTTTTTTTGTTCTTTATTAAAATGAAAAGGTTGAAAACTCTGCTGTGCATAATAATTTGGAACATGCATTTTGAGTGCAGTTTGAGTTTTTTATTTTTTAAAAAATATACTGTTATCATAGGCAGTTTGTACAAAAACCGTTCAATTGTACTCTAATAGTTATTGACTGGAAAATTACAATGACTGCAATTCATATAGGTAATTTGGGAAAATCTGAGAAAATATTATTTGCATAATAATTTGGAACACAGTGTATATGTACAATTTTAATATGATCAATAGAAATATGTAAATATATTATATATATACACACACTGCTCAAAAAATAAAGGGAACACTTAAACATCACAACTCCAAGTCAATAACACTTCTGTGAAATCTACCTGTCCAGTTATGAAGCAACACGGATTGTGAATCAATTTCTCCTGCTGTTGTGCAAATGGAGCAGACAACTGGTAGAAATGATAGGCAATTAGCCAGATACCCCCTATAAAGGAGTGGTTCTGCAGGTGGTGACCACAGACCATTTCTCTGTTCTCATTCTTTTTGGCTGATGTTTTGGTCACTTTTTCATTTTGCCATTGCTCTCACCCCTAGAGGTACATTAGCATTAGGCAGTGTCTACAGTACAACCCATAGAAGTTGCTCAGGTAGTGCCGTTCATCCAGGATGGCACATCAGTGCGAGCTGTGGCAAGAAGTGTAGCTGTGTCTGTCAGCACAGTGTCCAGAGCATGGAGCAGATACCAGGAGATGTGCAGGGAGCCATAGGAGGGCAACAACCCAGCAACAGGACCGTTACCTCCTCCTTTGTGCAAGGAGGAACAGGAGGAGCACTGCCAGAGCCTACAAAATGACCTCCAGCTGGCCACAAATGTGCATGTGTCTGCACAAACGGTTAGAAACCGACTCCATGAGGGTGGTATGAGGGCCCGATGTCCACAGATGGGGGTTGTGCTCACAGCCCAACACCGAGCAGGACGCTTGACATTTGCCACAGAACACCAGGATTGGCAAAGTCGCCACTGGTGCCCTCTGCTCTTCACAGATGAAAGCTCAGTATTGTGTGTGGCCTCCACGTGCCTGTATGACCTCCCTACAACGCCTGGGCATGCTCCTGATGAGGTTGCGGATGGTCTCCTGTGGGATCTCCTCCCAGACCTAGACTAAAGCATCAGCCAACTCCTGAACAGTCAGTGGTGCAACGCGACGTTGGTGGATGTGACTCGCCCCCTGGGCCGTGGGGTACTCGGATCCGGGCAGTAGGGGAACGATGGGAGTAGTAGTGGCAACCCGGTTTCGTGGCTCAGGGTGGTCAGGCCAGTGGTAGTCCGTTATGTGCTGATGTTTATGTCCGACTACGCCACCCGTGGATTTGCGGTTATTAGGAACCGCCGCTGCATGCCGACCGCTGGGGCTGATGAGGTGTGCAGCTAGGGTAGTGTGACTCCCCACGGGAAGAGTGTGGCCCCAGGGCAGTATAGTGGATGGTGGGAGTGATGGTGGTGAGAGTCCCAGTGCTGATAGTGCTGGAGAAGCAAGGAGCACACAGACAACAGGTTGCAGTCCAGGGTCTTTACTAGAACAGGTAAATTGACCCATAAACAGTCCCGGCTAGGAGGGGGACCTGGATGTCTGAGAGCAACGGGGAAATTGGCCCTGGTCAGGGTGAGGGTGTAGGCCTACCGTGCTTTCTGCGCTCCTTCTGGCTATCTCCTCCTGATAGGGTAACAGCCCACGTTTCCAAGCTTTCCATGTATTCTCGCCTGTATGGCCTGCGACGTGGGTTCCTTTCTGCTCCCAGCCTTGTACGGCTTTACTGGTACCTTCTGTTGTGGCAGGGCCTCCAGGCTTCTTAGGCCAAGGAATATACAGTCCCCTGCGGACTGGTTCTCTGCTGGGGGATGTGGAATCCTCTCAGCCTCAGACACCAAAGTCTGGTAAATTAAGTCCTCTTTCTGCCAAGACAGGCTCTCTTCGCCTCTTGTCTCTGGCTTGTGGCTCTCCTCCTGCCACACTTCCTCTTAGGTGCAGTGCAACTGTCTGTCCCTGTTCTGCTCTGGGACAAGTCTCAATGCTGAGACAGGCCATCCAGTTCTCTCTAACCCTGCCCCCAGCACCAGCTTTTATAGGGGCAGCCTGCTCCCCCTACTGGCCTGAGACAGGAGGCATTGCATGCTAATGTTCCCCTGACTAGAGAACCTCCCCCTTGCTCTCAGACACAGCTTTAATACATTTTGTGGCATCCAGGCCAGGGTGACACAGATGGAGCGAGACATGATGTCCCAGATGTGCTCAATCGGATTCAGGTCTGGGGAACAGGCGGGCCAGTCCATAGCTTCAATGCCTTCACCTTGCAGAAACTGCTGACACACTCCAGCCACATGAGGTCTGGCAATGTCCTGCATACTGCATAAGGGGCATAATGGGGGCATTACACTGTGTGGGGGCATAATACATACTACATAAGGGGCATAATGGGGGCATTAAACTTTTTGGGGCATCATACATACTGCATAAGGGGCATAATGGGGGCAATACACTGTGTGGGGGCATCATACATACTGCATAAGGGGCATAATGGGGGCATTACATTGTGTGGTAGCATCATACATCTTGTATAAGGGGCATAATGGGGGCATTACACTGTGTGGGAGCATCATACATACTGCATGAGGGGCATAATGGTGGCATACACTGTGTGGTGCATCATACATACTGTATAAGGGGCATAATGGGGGCATTACACTGTGTGGGGCATCATATATACTGTATAAGGGGCATAATGGGGCATTACACTGTGTGGGGGCATCATACATACTGCATAAGGGGCATAATGGGGGCATTACACTGTGTGGGGGCATCATACATACTGCATAAGGAGCATAATGGGGGCATTACACTGTGTGGGGGCATCATGTATACTGCATAAGGGGCATAATGGGGGCATTACACTGTGTGGGGGCATCATACATCCTGCATAAGGGGCATAATGGGGGCATTACACTGTGTGGGGGGCATCATACATCCTGCATAAGGGGCATAACACTGTGGTGGGGCATCATACATCCTGCATAAGGGGCATAATGGGGGCATTACACTGTGTGGGGGGCATCATACATACTGCATAAGGGGCATAATGGGGGCATTACACTGTGTGGGGGCATCATACATCCTGCATAAGGGGCATAATGGGGGCATTACACTGTGTGGGGGCATCATACATCCTGCATAAGGGGCATAATGGGGGCATTACACTGTGTGGGGGCATCATACATACTGCATAAGGGGCATAATGGGGGCATTACACTGTGGGGGGCATCATGCATCCTACATAAGGGGCATAATGGGGGCATTACACTGTGTGGGGGCATCATACATACTGCATAAGGGGTATAATGGGGGCATTACACTGTGGGGGGCATCATGCATCCTACATAAGGGGCATAATGGGGGCATTACACTGTGTGGGGGCATCATACATTCTGTATAAGGGGCATAATGGGGGCATTACACTGTGGGGCCAGTAAAGGGGCCCTTTACTATGAGAACAATACGTTTCCTCCCTTCCTGTCTCCATAGTTGGGTCGTATGTATCTATTACAGGAAACAGAACAAAAACCTTATGATTCTTATAAAGGGGCAACACAAGACCCCAAAAGAGTCTCTGTGCTCAAGGGGTTAATGCCCCCTGCGCCCAGTAATGGGGGATCCCCACATACCTCCACCTGCAGAGCCGCCACCACATATATGGCTGCTCTGTGCGCACAGGAGCTGTGATGAGGTCACAGGAGGGGAAGAGTCAGGGGTCACATGATCAGGGGCCTCAGTGGATGTGTGACACCCCAGGGTTCTGGTTGCCACAGTGATAGAGATATTATGTCTGAGAGCAGGTGGGAGGTCCTTTGGTCAGGGATCCTGTGCATGCCACACCTCCTGCCCAGTCTTGGGAGGGGAAGGACTTCCCCTATATAAACCTGGGGCTGAGGCAGGGTAGGGAGTTCTGAGAGGAGAAGACAGGGAGCAGAGCTGCTCTATGGGCTCTGCTCCACAGGCAGGCCCTGTCCAGGGGCCTGAGCCTGGAGTCAAGGAGAGTAGAGACAAGAAACAGTCATATGAAGAAACAGCAGAAGCTCAGTGGGAGCAATACTAATACGAGTCAGGGGCTGGCAGCTGCAGAGCTCGCCCTGACTGAGAAGCTTTCTTACCGGACCCGGCGTCCGAGGCTGTGGGGACTAACTCTTACCCAGCAGCAGAAGCCGACCGGCAGGGGATTTCAGGTCCTCAGGCCCAGAAACCCGAAGGCACGGTCACACGCGTGGGACCAGCACCGCCATCGTGGAGCGGAAGCCATTAGAAGGCCCCGAGTCACCGGCCATACGGGTGAGCACCACACGGTACACTCAGGGACGTGGGCTACTTATATCCGCTTCTAGCAAGGTAGCCAGAAGAGTACAGTCAGTTTGGGAGGCCTACAACTCCGCCTGGCCAGGGGAGATCCCATCTGCTCAAGGACTGACCAGGCCCCGTTCGCTAGCAAGTACTCCGGGAGGGTCTATCGTTGTTACCAGTAAAGACCCTGAATTACACCGCACCGTCTCTGAGTGGTTCCTGCTACCCCCATTTTCCACGTCGGCTGCCCTGAGGCCATACCCCTCCCGTTGGGGGTTATACTATCACGCTGCACAATTCTACACCGGCCTCAGCGGTCTGCCCTGCAGCGGCAGCTCCATAGCTGCAAATCAACGGGTGGCGTAGTCGACACTCAAATAACATCTATCAAGACTGCCACACACTGAGTTGACTCCCTGGGCACGGACCGGGTCCCCGCCACTCGGAGACTACAACCCTCATCTGATCCGGTTCCGGGTAAGCCCCGTGCGCGAGACGCTGCGCGACACAGCAGGCCCAGGGGCGCGTCAGATGCAGGACTCTGCTGTGCTGGTTGTCATGGTGCTGGATGAGCTGAAGTTTATGTGTGGGGTCAGGAGTAGTGTTGAGCGATACCTTCCGATATCGGGAAATATCGTATCAGATTGGATAGGACCGATACCCAAAAGTATCGGATATCGCCGATTCCGATACCGGAAACCAATGCAAGTCAATGGGACACTAATATCGGAAAGCCATCCCAGCGTGAGAGAATTCTCCTGATTGTTTAAAAGCCGGCGGGCGGTAAAAAGCCGCCGGCTTTTAAACAATCACACAGCCCCATACTGCTTCCCCGCAGCCTCCCACCCCGATCCTGCGCTCCCCCCGCCACCTCCCATCCCGATCGTAAGTTAGGACCGGGCGGGGAGCGCAGCACCAAGGAGCAGGGAGCGAAGGACCCGGGCGGGGAAGCCGGCAGTGAAAAGACTACACCGCCGGCTTTCCCGTTCTGTGCTGTGCTCTCCCGCCGGTTATTTCAAATGAACAGCTGAGGTATCAGGTGATGCTGATCAGCTGTTCATTTGAAGTAGCCGCGGTGCCCTCAGAGGGTTCATGTGAGTTCATGCTTCACTGCATGAACTCACATGAACTTTCCCACGGCCGCACAGGTCAGCCTCACCTCCCAGACCATCAGACCCATCATGATTGGTGTGTGCACAGGTGTCTGTGCGATGTGTGCGGGTGTGTGCGCGATGTCTGCGGGTGTCTGCGTGCAGGCAGACATAGGCTAATGTGACACTACTACTCCCATCGGCCTATGTCTGTCCCCCGTCCACTTGTGCCAGCAGGATCAGCTCGATGGGAGCAGTAGCTATTTTAGCTGCCCCATATGTTATTTTTGCCCCTATACATCTTTTATGTTTTTAGGCCCCCCATATATTTTTTTTGTTTTTGGTCCCCAATAAATTTTAAATACATTTTTCATTGGTGGCCAGTGGTTACCTAAAATAAATTAGTTCATACATTACCTGTCCCCGCCGATCGCCACCTAAAATAAAGTAAAAAATAAAAAACTACACCTATACTCACCTAGACACCTAATTCCCCGAAGCCATCGATCTCCTGTAATAAAATATAAAATAATAAACCACAACCTTATCCTTACCCCTCCGTAGTAGTCCACGAGTGTCCCACGAAGATCTCCAGTTTAGAGCAGCCACATAAAATGTGACCGCTCTAAACCACTGCCGCCGCTAGAATGACGGGGCCGTAAAGCAGCCCCATCATTGCATAAACCGGTGTCTAGGTGAGTATAGGTGTAGTTTTTTATTTTTTACTTTATTTTAGGTGGCGATCAGGTAATGTATGAACTAATTTATTTTAGGTAACCACTGGCCACCAATGAAAAATGTATTTAAAATTTATTGGGGACCAAAAACAAAAAAAATATATGGGGGGCCTAAAAACATAAAAGATGTATAGGGGCAAAAATAACATATGGGGCAGTTTAAATAGCAGGATCAGGCTGATGGGAACTACTGCTCCCATCGAGCTGATCCTGCTGGCACGAGTGGACGGGGGACAGACAAAGGCCGATGTGAGTAGTAGTGTCACATCGGCCTATGTCTGCCTGCACGCAGACACCCGCAGACATCGCGCACACACCCGCACACATCGCACAGACACCCGCGCACACTCCAATCATGATGGGTCTGATGGTCTGGGAGGTGAGGCTGACCTGTGCGGCCGTGGGAAAGTTCATGTGAGTTCATGCAGTGAAGCATGAACTCACATGAACCCTCTGAGGGCACCGCAGCTACTTCAAATGAACAGCTGATCAGCATCACCTGATACCTCAGCTGTTCATTTGAAATAACCGGCGGGAGAGCGCAGCACAAAACGGGAAAGCCGGCGGTGAAGTCTTTTCCCTGCCGGCTTCCCCGCCTGGGTCCTTCGCTCCCTGCTCCTTGGTGCTGCGCTCCCCGCCCGGTCCTAACTTACGATCGGGATGTGAGGTGGCGGGGGGAGCGCAGGATCGGGGTGGGAGGCTGCGGGGAAGCAGTATGGGGCTGTGTGATTGTTTAAAAGCCGGCGGCTTTTTACCGCCTGCCGGCTTTTAAACAATCAGGAGAATTCTCTCACGCTGGGATGGCATTCCGATATTAGCGTCCCATTGACTTGCATTGGTTTCCGGTATCGGAATCGGCGATATCCGATACTTTTTGGGTATCGGTCCGATCCAATCCGATCCGATATTTCCCGATATCGGAAGGTATCGCTCAACATTAAGTAATACATAAGAATAATATGTACTATGTCTGACCACTACAAACACTCATCTGAACTGGTCCAAGTGCTGTCAGGTTTTTTCACGGGCAGCACTTAGACAATACGGTCGTGTGAATATAGGCTTATGATGCATCTGGTAATAAACATGTTAAGGATGGGCCGCTACTCATGGGCCACTGCTGTGTGCTTGCCCCCCAGGCTAAAATGTGCCAGCCAGCCCCTGCTGCACCGGGTGCCAGAAAACCTAGATACACCTTTGGAATAGGTATCCTGCAAAGTAAGGATGGGGTTTGGTGTTTTTAAATGATTTTATTGACTCTGTGCATTTATATTTTGTATCAATAATATGATATGGTTATATATATCTTCTGGATATCAGGAGGGCTTATCCCTGTGCCTTGACTCTCTCCTTCTCCTTCGATGTCCTGTATAGGCCAAAAAAAACTACGCGTTTCGAGGACTCACAGTTCCTCTTCGTCAGCTTCTCGCTGGTAGTCAAACTGGTAACCTAATAAAGTCCAAACGCCCCCCACAAAGATAATACAACCAAAGAAATGGAGGAAGATCCAATACTAACAAGACGGTGCAAAAGGACATATGGAGGTGCAATAGAACTAAGATAGAATTCCAATAAGAATAGACTGTGTGTGAAAAAAATAATAATAAAAAAGACTTTGTTCAAACTTTCACAATTAGTTAAAAATGAATAAAAATTATATACTTATATTTCTGATGGCTATAAAAAACAGTCTGTTAATCAGTGTATATTACCAGGATAGTATAAATTCGGCACTTAGTACCATCCAGAGATAAAAAGGAAAAAATGAAGGAGAAAAATAAAAACATTATATAGTATCTCCAATAGGGGTATCAATGTATAGAAACAAATACATATATAAAATAGGTGGATTCAAAGGAATATATCCAAAAGACATATTATATTGATAAAATATAAGGAGGTTCATAAAAGTGCAATGTAAATGTTCAATTGGTACTGGGATAAAAAATACATACAGTATATACCGCTGCGAGTTGAAGGCATACAGCTGACTCTCGTGATTAAGGCCCTTCAGAGCCAAGCTATTTAATGTGAAGATCCATTTGGATTCCATCCGCGACATTAATCTCAGGTAATCACCTCCCCTCCATTTTCTGGGGACTAATCGGATCCCACAAAACTTAGTGTCCTTATAAGATTGGTTGTGGAACTTCCGGTAGTGCCGGGACAGTGGATGCCCTTCAAAACCTTCATTCATGTTGATAAAGTGTTCCTTCAGCCTTTTGATAACTTGCGCTTTGTACAGACATCTCCTCCTGCCAAGGCATAAAAAGGGCGTGGCTTGGGGTGTGGATAGGGGCGTGGCCAGACTACGCGTGCCGCATGGTTTCGCCCTCTTTCTAGTCCTCATAGGTTGGCGGTATGCTTGTACTGAGGAGATCTGGGATATCAGTGATTAGGTCCCATATTGTGCACTGTAAGGTCTGGAAAAGCTCCTTCTATCCGTCTCTGTAGCACCAGAGGAAGAACAGAGGGGAAAAGACAGGATTTTCTACATGTCGCGTTATGTAGATGTTCTGCAGATTTATCACAACCGTCCACAAGAAGAAACTGCCATCACAGAGCCGCCTTTAGCTGTTGGAAAAGTTTAAACTTAGTTTTGAATAGTTGCTATAGCCAACAAGGACTTTCTATTTATGCTGGGTCACATGATGCTGGTGCTGGGTGATGTCATGTGACGGAATGTTGTGGGTGATGATGTCACAGAGGGCGTTGTGATGTCACCCTTGGGGTATATAAGGGGGCTCCATCCACCTGGAGCTCATATCTCATTGGCCATATCTTGGTGCTGAGATACCCCCTGGAGACAATGAGGATCGCCATATTGTTTCTGTGCTGTACCCTGTTCTACCCTGTGAATTACCATAGGCTGCCGGTGAGTACCTGTCTATTATTACATATGGAGGACGTTTAGAATCAGCTGCGGCAGGGGAAGGGGATGGGGAGGGGGGTCCTGTAAGAATTTACCTGCGGGAATAAGAGGTTATGGCAGGGAAAGGAGCTTAGGAAGTGACAGTCAGAGGGGATATAAGTGTGGGGTGACCCCTCTGACTCCCACATTCCTGCCTTGTCCTTGTAGTGATTAATGACTTTGGTGTTGTCCCTTATATATCACTTTGCAGTCACCAGTGATCGCTCCGCACTGTGATCCTAAACTACAGTCTCATTTACCTTTTTGCAAACGCCCAGAAGGGGAGGAGTGACATCACACCCATGTGAGCAGATCCCGCCCACTTTTACTGCAGTCGTAATGCGAGCTAGCTGTATTCTGTTTTCATGGAAATATCAGCAGCTGCTCCCCCTAGTGTTTACAAGATGAAAACATCAAAAGAGTTAAAATATTTTTTTCAGATTTTATACCATTAAAACCTTTTTAAATATATATGTGTATTTATATATAAATATAAATACTTTACAATTTTACAATTGTAAAAAAATTGCTGACACTTTCCCTTTAAAAGATCTAAAGACGTTCTGCTTCATGTGCCATTGTGACCAATCACAGCACAGATTATATTTTTTAAACTTTTCTTGAAAAACTGAAGCTGCTCCGTGATTGGAAATCATGTGGAAGGGTTCTCTTTTAGACATTTAGTTAGGTCCAAAGTATCAGTGACATGATGGATAGAACTGTGCAATGATGTCACAGAGGGCTTTGTGATGTCACCCCTGGGTATATTAGAAGCCTCGGCCCATCTGCAGCTTGTATCTCATTGACCATACCTTGGTGCTGAGAGACCTCTGGAGATGATGAGTATCATCCTATCATTTCTGTGCTTTACGTTGCTCTACCCCCCACATTACAGTACACTGAGGGCGAGTATGTTCTCATCAATATGGAGGTCACAAGGATCAGCTAATGAGAATATCGCCTCTTGCAGGACTTCTCATACTGGACACGTGACCGTCCGTCATATGAAAGTCCAACTGTAAATAATATTCCATGGACCCTGGAGGTGAATCCCAAACTTCTTCCTGATCTTCTCAATGGGATATTTCTGAAAGTTGCTTGATAATGTATCCATCACTGTATAATAACAAGGGCTCTCTGTTTGACTGGATTGGGTATAAATATACAGGACTTTATTATGTTTTTTTTCTTTATTATAGGATGACCCACTACCCGTGGATCTCAGAAGAAGCACCTATCAAGCTTCCATCAATCTTCCTCTTTGGCTCTTCCGTGACGCAGTTTTTGTTGCGGTGATGACACTACTGACAATACTAGAGTATTTGGCCTTAAGTCTTGTCCTGAGCAAGTGGGCAATGTCTGAACCTGGTGAAACAATCAGAAAACTCCTGAGAACAAAACCATTCTGAAGGAACAAAGTGCTTGTAAGGAGCCGATTTGCATCCCTCAGATTCAGAAGCAAGACTCCAGGAGAACACCTGTCCTGCCCAATGGCAAATGTTCTACTCCATCCATGGCTCCTGCACCGCAGGATGCGAAAAAGGTTCCTAGTTGCAACTATAAAGTGGCGTTCAGTGATATTGTCTGGGTCAGAATGATCCCTCACAACAATATAGGAAGAAGAGCTCGAAGTTCAACGGAGCTTAAAGAGAGGTTACTGATTTTTCAGAGAAGCCAACAACCCAGAATTCCAGAGCCAAGAGCACCAGAACCTAGAACACCAGAACCTACCATGTCAGAACCTAGTATGTCAGAACCTAGAATGCCAGAGCCTGAAATGCCTACAACACCTCAACCCAAAATCAAGAGGAGAAGATGTTTCCTTAGATGTCTTAGAGGCGAGGAAGATTGAGAAGGCAACTGCTTGAACTTTCCCATTGCTCGTGTTTTCATCACAGGTTAGTCCTATACATGCTGTCTGATGGGCACCATCTTACTACATACAATGCAGCATTGCACCTGAAATCGCATGGATATTTTGTCACACACTTGCACTTTAGCACCTTATCATATGGCGCATATATCTATGAACGCTTTGCTAAGTATCACTGTCTAGTATGTGCTTCTGATGAACCTATTTTAGGAAAACGTGTCGAGGTTTGGCATACTATGTACTTGAGTTTGGCGTACTATGTGCTTGTTGGTAAATTCTATTGCCATCTATAATCTACTAGATATTATAATGTCTCTGGTGGGATGCCCCATGCCGAATTGTTGATAACTGACTATGAGCATTGTCCTCTATTTCTTATCTACTATGGTTACAGGTTGATGTGAAGAGAGCTGTGCCATTGGTAGCGATTTTTCTACTGATTTGTCAGTTATATTTATGTTAGTTTAGCAAATTTCTGCTTGTAGGGTTTAATGTTTTACCATAGTGTATGTTCTGTGAGCTAAATTGTCATACTTATGCACTAGATAGATTATAAATTGTGATGCTTATGTACAAGATAGATTATTAGTTTAATCGGTGATTTTTTAAATATTTTTTAGCATCAGGAGACTCAAGAATCGCATCTTACAGAAGACAAGAAGCCTAAATGCCGAAGGGTGATGACCTGTTGATGGCCCACAGCTGGAGGGTCATTACCTCTTGATGGCACAAAACTGGACAGAAGATAAAAACATTTGATGGCACACAGCCGGAGGGTGATGATCTATTGATGGCCATAGCCAGAGGGTCATTACCTGTTGATGGCACACAGCCGGAGGGTGATGACCTATTGATGACCATAGCCAGAGGGTCATTACCTGTTGATGGCACACAGCTGGAGGATGATGACCTATTGATGGCCATAGCCAGAGGGTCATTACCTGTTGATGGCACACAGCCGGACAGAGGATAATTACCTGTTGATGGCACACAGACGGATGGTCATTACCTGTTCATGGCGCACTGCCGGATGGTCATTACCTATTGATGGCACACAGCCGGAGGGTGATGACCAATTGATGGCCATAGCCAGAGGGTCATTACCTGTTGATGGTGCACTGCCGGATGGTCATTACCTGTTGATGGCACACAGCCGGATGGTCATTACCTGTTCATGGCACACTGCCGGATGGTCATTACCTGTTGATGGAACACAGCCGGAGGGTGATGACCTATTGATGGCCATAGCCAGAGGGTCATTACCTGTTGATGGCGCACTGCCGGATGGTCATTACCTGTTGATTGCACACAGCTGGAGGGTGATGACCAGTTGATGTCGGACTGCCGGATGGTCATTACCTGTTGATGGCACACAGCCGGACAGAGGATCATTACCTGTTGATGGCACAAAGCCGGTCAGAGGATAAGATCTTTTGATTGCATACACCGGGTCCCTCCCTGATAACAGGGAACCCTGGGGAATACTCGTCATCTTGATCCCCCACTGACTAAATACTTGCTCCACCTCAGCCTACACCATCATGGAGGACACTTCCACCTGTGTCCACTGTAAGGTTCGACTTTCTTTTATCATTTCAGCAGATTAATAAACATCATAAAGCTGTAAAACTATCGAGTAATTTATTATAAATTATTATAAAGAAATATAAAGTATAATAGATAGCTATAGAGGGCACAGAAGACGACTAACTATAGTAAGCATGGTATCGCCTGATATATACTGTATATTCTAGATGGCGCTATTACACTAAATACATCACAACCTCCAGGGTGATATTACCGTACAATGTGAGATCACTAATAATGGCCACAGATTATGAGAAAATGACCAGCTCCATAGTCCTGGAGTTATTATAAATGTCTCTAGTGTGAGGCAGGGACTGGACGAGTGTTGGAGGGAGGTATATTCCCCCAGGACGTCCTTTATGTATCCATGCTGTAGAATCTGCCGTATACTTCTGTTCTAGCAGTCAGACATTTCACTCTGCAAATCACAGGCTCAACATTGTGTAAAACTACCACCGTATATAAGAGCACTCAGAATAAAAACTAGCGGCATGCCGTGCACTGCCCACGTCATGTGTACGGGATACAGGACCTGCAGGACCTGGTACGGCCATTATAGTTGATAGATTAATGATACCTGTGCAGATGAAGGGAAAAAAATATGTGCAACAACAGGAGGAGAAAGTCTCAAAATGTAATTTGAAGAGTATAATAGAGAAATGGGAAACTTCTGGAGATGCAGATAAGTGGTACCAGGGCAAAACGTAAGTGCAGTCAGACAAGGGAAAAGTGCAAATGATCGAGCGTAAAGGTTTGTTTAGTAGAAAAAATATTAAAACTTAGCTTTTATTAGCCATATAAAACACTGCTCCACAAAGAATACAGCAAATGTGCAACTATCATAGCTTACAGACCTACACGTTTCAACAAATCATGTCTTAATTATGGCCCTACTACTAGAATGACAAAAAGGCATATATATATATATATATATATATATATATATATATATATATATATATATATATATCCACGTGCCTGTATGACCTCCCTACAACGCCTGGGCATGCTCCTGATGAGGTTGCGGATGGTCTCCTGTGGGATCTCCTCCCAGACCTGAACTAAAGCATCCGCCAACTCCTGGACAGTCTGTGGTGCAACGTGACGTTGGCGGATGGAGCGAGACATGATGTCCCAGATGTGCTCAATCGGATTCAGGTCTGGGGAACGGGCGGGCCAGTCCATAGCTTCAATGCCTCCATCTTGCAGGAACTGCTGACACACTCCAGCCACATGAGGTCTGCCATTGTCCAGCATTATGAGGAACCCAGGGCCAACCGCACCAGCATATGGTCTCACAAGGGGTCTGAGGATCTCATCTCGGTACCTAATGGAAGCCAGGCTACCTCTGGCGAGCACATGGAGGGCTGTGCGGCTCTCCAAAGAAATGCCACCCCACACCATTACTCACCCACTGCCAAACCGGTCATGCTGAAGGATGTCACTCTCCACGGCGTCTCCAGACTCTGTCACGTCTGTCACATGTGCTCAGTGTGAACCTGCTTTCATCTACGAAGAGCACAGGGCGCGAGTGGCAACTTTGCCAATCCTGGTGTTCTGTGGCAAATGCCAAGCGTCCTGCATGGTGTTGGGCTGTGAGCACAACCCCTATCTGTGGACGTCGGGCCCTCATACCACCCTCATGGAGTCGGTATCTAACCGTTTGTGCAGACACATGCACATTTGTGGCCAGCTGGAGGTCATTTTGCAGGGCTCTGGCAGTGCTCCTCCTGTTCCTCCTTTCACAAAGGCGGAGGTAGCGGTCCTGCTGCTGGGTTGTTGCCCTCCTACGGCCCCCTCCACATCTCCTGGTGTACTGGCCTGTCTCCTGGTAGCGCCTCCAGCCTCTGGACACAGCCAACCTTCTTGCCACAGCTCGCATTGATGTGCCATCCTGGATGAGCTGCACTATCTGAGCAACTTCTGTGGGTTGTAGAGTCTGTGTCATGCTACCACGAGTGTGAAAGCACAACCAACATTCAAAAGTGACCAAAACATCAGCCAGAAAGCATTGGTACTGAGATGTGGTCTGTGGTCCCCACCTGCAGAACCACTCCTTTATTGAGGGTGTCTTGATAATTGCCAATAATTTCCATCTATCCTCTATTCCATTTGCACATCAGCATGTGAAATTGATTGTCAATCAGTGTTGCTTCCTAAGTGGACAGTTTGATTTCACAGAAGTTTGATTTACTTGGAGTTATATTCTGTTGTTTTAAGTGTTCCCTTTATTTTTGGAGCAGTTTATATAGATACATACAGTGAGTACGGAAAGTATTCAGACTCCTTTAAATTTTTCACTCTTTGTTTCATTGCAGCCATTTGATAAATTCTAAAAAGTTCATTTTTTTCTCATTAAAGTACACTCAGCACCCCATCTTGACTGAAAAAAACAGCAATATAGAATTTTTTTGCAAATTTATTAAAAAAGAAAAACTGAAATATCACATGGTCATAAGTATTCAGATCCTTTGCTCAGACACTCATATTTAAGTCACATGCTGTCCATTTCCTTGTGATCCTCCTTGAGATGGTTCTACTCCTTCAATGGAGTCCAAATGTGTTTAATTAAACTGATAGGACTTGATTTGGAAAGGCACACACCTGTCTATATAAGACCCCACAGCTCACACTACATGTCAGACCAAATGAGAATCATGAGCTCAAACGAACTGCCCAAGGAGCTCAGAGACCGAATTGTGGCAAGGCACAGATCTAGCCAAGGTTATAAAAGAATTTCTGCATTACCCAAGGTTCATAAGAGCACAGTGGCCTCCATAATCCTTAAATGGAAGAAGTTTGGGACCACCAGAAGTCTTCCTAGACCTGGCCGTCCAGCCAAACTGAGCAATCGTGGGAGAAGAGCCTTGGTGAGAGAGGTAAAGAAGAACCCCAAGATCACTGTGGCTGAGCTCCAGAGATGCAGTAGGGAGATGGGAGAAAGTTCCACATAGTCAACTATCACTGCAGCCCTTCCCCAGTTGGGCCTTTATGGCAGAGTGGCCAGATGGAAGCCTCTCCTCATATGAAAGCCCGCATAGAGTTTGCTCAAAAACACATGAAGGACTCCCAGACTATGAGAAATAAGATTCTCTGGTCTGATGAGACGAAGATAGAACTTTTTGGTGATAATTCTAAGTGGTATGTGTGGAGAAAACCAGGCACTGCTCATCACCTGCCTAATACAATCCCAACAGTGAAACATGGTGGTGGCAGTTGTTAGAACCCTCCTGTTAGTTTTTTCTATTTTGTGGTCATGTGACCTTCTGCCTATTTATTCCAGCTCCGCCCTTCAGGCTTTGCTGGACTTCAGTGTTACTTTGACTCTTAATCTAGCCAGGTGCTTTGTACCTACTGTATCTCTCTAGTTTGTTTGGTCCTTGGACCACTAAGTACTTTTGTCTGTTTGTCTTCTTCTGCTACTACTTCTGCCAGGAGGTGTCCAGTTTTGTCCCAGTCCTTAGTTCTTTTAGGGACCCCTCCCTTTAATCTATAGGTCTGTGTTCAGATTAGCCGCGGACATAGGCGGGTCTGTTTGCAAGGAACAGGTTGCCCGCTGCATCGTAAGGAATCAGCTTAGTCCTATTGTATGGACAGATTTCCTCTCTTTCCTTAGTTCTTGTAGCAGATCATAACAGCAGTATCATGCTATGGGTGTGTTTTTCAGCTGCAGGGACAGGACGACTGGTTGCAATTGAAGGAAACATGAATGCGGCCAAGTACAGAGATATCCTGGATGAAAACCTCTTCCAGAGTGCTCTGCACCTCAGACTTGGCCAAAGGTTCACCTTCCAACAAGACAATGACCCTAAGCACACAGCTAAAATAACAAAGGAGTGGCTTCAGAACAACTATGTGACCATTCTTGACTGGCCCAGCCAGAGCCCTGACCTAAACCCAATTGAGCATCTTTGGAGAGACCTGAAAATGGCTGTCCACCAACGTTTCCCATTCATCCTGACGGAACTGGAGAGGATCTGCAAGGAAGAATGGCAGAGGATCCCAAAATGCTGGTGTGAAAAACTTGTTGCATCATTTCCAAGAAGACTCATGGCTGTACTAGCCCAAAAGGGTGCTTCTACTCAATACTGAGCAAAGGGTCTGAATACTTATGCCCGTGTGATATTTCAGTTTTTCTTTTTTATTAAATTTTGCAAAAATTTCTTCATTTCTGTTTTCTTTCAGACAAGATGGGGTGCAGAGTGGACTTTAATGAGAAAAAAATGAACTTTTTAGAATTTACCAAATGGCTGCAATGAAACAAAGAGTGAAAAATGTAAAGGGGTCTGAATACTTTCCGTACCCAGTGTACATGCATGGAAATAAATGCAGAATTATATTTCTTAATACTGCAGTATCAGATCCTGTCTTGAATTTAACCCCTGTGGTATCCAATGTG
>NW_027362871.1:880000-960000 GCF_046119375.1 Phyllobates terribilis | reverse complement strand
CCCTGGAGGCACCTGTAGCCAGCTCTCATCCTCATTGAGCTGCTCCAAGGGTGAGGGCTGGCTAGGGGTCGCCCTGGAGGCACCTGTAGCCAGCTCTCATCCTCATTGAGCTGCTCCAAGGGTGAGGGCTGGCTAGGGGTCGCCCTGGAGGCACCTGTAGCCAGCTCTCATCCTCATTGAGCTGCTCCAAGGGTGAGGGCTGGCTAGGGGTCGCCCTGGAGGCACCTGTAGCCAGCTCTCATCCTCATTGAGCTATTCGAAGGGTGAGGGCTGGCTACGTGTCGCCCTGGAGGCACCTGTAGCCAACTCTCATCCTCATTGAGCGTGATAACGGACGCTGCGCTGAACGGCGGCGCATAGGAACGGGTGGTGAAATAAGCGCGCCAAAAAAACTATAAAGTTTACGTTTTTTTTCCGTAATTCATCAGATGAGGGTGATAACGGACGCTGTGCTGAACGGAGGCGCGTAGGAACGGGCGGTGAAATAAGCGCGCCAAAAAAACTATAAAATTTACGTTTTTTTTCCGTAATTCATCAGATGAGCGTGATAACGGAAGCTGCGCTGAACAGCGGCGCGTAGGAACGGGCGGTGAAATAAGCGCGCCAAAAAAGCTATAAAGTGTACGTTTTTTTTCCATAATTCATTAGATGAGCGTGATAACGGAAGCTGCGTTGAACGGCGGCGCGTAGGAACGGGCGGTGAAATAAGCGCGCCAAAAAAACTATAAAGTTTACGTTTTTTTTCCGTAATTCATCAGATGAGCGTGATAACGGACGCTGCGCTGAATGGCGGCGCGTAGGAACGGGCGGTGAAATAAGCGCGCCAAAAAAACTATAAAGTTTACGTTTTTTTCCGTAATTCATCAGATGAGCGTGATAACGGATGCTGTGCTGAACGGCGGCACGTAGGAACGGGCGGTGAAATAAGTGCGCCAAAAAAACGATAAAGTTTACGTTTTTTTTCTGTAATTTATCAGATGAGCGTGATAACGGACGCAGCCCTTAACGGCGGCGTCAGAGCGACTTTTTTTTGTTGCAGATTGAATTTTAAGTGCTTTTGGTATCATCAAACCTGTAGCCAGCTCTCATCCTCATTGAGCTATTCCAAGGGTGAGGGCTGGCTAGGGGTCGCCCTGGAGGCACCTGTAGCCAGCTCTCATCCTCATTGAGCTGCTCCAAGGGTGAGGGCTGGCTAGGGGTCGCCCTGGAGGCACCTTTAGCCAGCTCTCATACTCATTGAGGTGCTCCAAGGGTGAGGGCTGGCTAGGGGTCGCCCTGGAGGCACCTGTAGCCAGCTCTCATCCTCATTGAGCTGCTCCAAGGGTGAGGGTTGGCTAGGGGTCGCCCTGGAGGCACCTGTAGCCAGCTCTCATCCTCATTGAGCTGCTCCAAGGGTGAGGGCTGGCTAGGGGTCGCCCTGGAGGCACCTGTAGCCAGCTCTCATCCTCATTGAGCTGCTCCAAGGGTGAGGGCTGGCTAGGGGTCGCCCTGGAGGCACCTGTAGCCAGCTCTCATCCTCATTGAGCTGCTCCAAGGGTGAGGGCTGGCTAGGGGTCGCCCTGGAGGCACCTGTAGCCAGCTCTCATCCTCATTGAGCTGCTCCAAGGGTGAGGGCTGGCTAGGGGTCGCCCTGGAGGCACCTGTAGCCAGCTCTCATCCTCATTGAGCTGCTCCAAGGGTGAGGGCTGGCTAGGGGTCGCCCTGGAGGCACCTGTAGCCAGCTCTCATCCTCATTGAGCTGCTCCAAGGGTGAGGGCTGGCTAGGGGTCGCCCTGGAGGCACCTGTAGCCAGCTCTCATCCTCATTGAGCTATTCCAAGGGTGAGGGCTGGCTACGTGTCGCCCTGGAGGCACTTGTAGCCAGCTCTCATCCTAATTGAGCGTGATAACGGACGCTGCGCTGAACGGCGGCGCATAGGAACGGGCGGTGAAATAAGCGCGCCAAAAAAACTATAAAGTTTACGTTTTTTTTCCGTAATTCATCAGATGAGGGTGATAACGGACGCTGCGCTGAACGGCGGCGCGTAGGAACGGGCGGTGAAATAAGCGCGCCAGAAAAACTATAAAGTTTACGTTTTTTTTCCGTAATTCATCAGATGAGCGTGATAACGGACGCTGCGCTGAATGGCGGCGCGTAGGAACGGGCGGTGAAATAAGCGCGCCAAAAAAACTATAAAGTTTACGTTTTTTTTCCGTAATTCATCAGATGAGCGTGATAACGGATGCTGTGCTGAACGGCGGCACGTAGGAACGGGCGATGAAATAAGTGCGCCAAAAAAACGATAAAGTTTACGTTTTTTTTCTGTAATTTAGTAGATCAGAGTGATAACGGACGCAGCCCTTAACGGCGGCGTCAGAGCGACTTTATTTTGTTGCAGATTGAATTTTAAGTTCTTTTGCTATCATCAAACCTGTAGCCAGCTCTCATCCTCATTGAGCTATTCCAAGGGTGAGGGCTGGCTAGGGGTCGCCCTGGAGGCACCTGTAGCCAGCTCTCATCCTCATTGAGCTGCTCCAAGGGTGAGGGCTGGCTAGGGGTCGCCCTGGAGGCACCTGTAGCCAGCTCTGATCCTCATTGAGCTGCTCCAAGGGTGAGGGCTGGCTAGGGGTCGCCCTGGAGGCACCTGTAGCCAGCTCTCATCCTCATTGAGCTGCTCCAAGGGTGAGGGCTGGCTAGGGGTCGCCCTGGAGGCACCTGTAGCCAGCTCTCATCCTCATTGAGCTGCTCCAAGGGTGAGGGCTGGCTAGGGGTCGCCCTGGAGGCACCTGTAGCCAGCTCTCATCCTCATTGAGCTGCTCCAAGGGTGAGGGCTGGCTAGGGGTCGCCCTGGAGGCACCTGTAGCCAGCTCTCATCCTCATTGAGCTATTTCAAGGGTGAGGGCTGGCTACGTGTCGCCCTGGAGGCACTTGTAGCCAGCTCTCATCCTCATTGAGCGTGATAACGGACGCTGCGCTGAACGGCGGCGCATAGGAACGGGCGGTGAAATAAGCGCGCCAAAAAAACTATAAAGTTTACGTTTTTTTTTCGTAATTCATCAGATGAGGGTGATAACGGACGCTGCGCTGAACGGCGGCGCGTAGGAACGGGCGGTGAAATAAGCGCGCCAAAAAAACTATAAAGTTTACGTTTTTTTTCCGTAATTCATCAGATGAGCGTGATAACGGACGCTGCGCTGAATGGCGGCGCGTAGGAACGGGCGGTGAAATAAGCGCGCCAAAAAAACTATAAAGTTTACGTTTTTTTTCCGTAATTCATCAGATGAGCGTGATAACGGATGCTGTGCTGAACGGCGGCACGTAGGAACGGGCGATGAAATAAGTGCGCCAAAAAAACGATAAAGTTTACGTTTTTTTTCTGTAATTTATCAGATCAGCGTGATAACGGACGCAGCCCTTAACGGCGGCGTCAGAGCGACTTTATTTTGTTGCAGATTGAATTTTAAGTGCTTTTGCTATCATCAAACCTGTAGCCAGCTCTCATCCTCATTGAGCTATTCCAAGGGTGAGGGCTGGCTAGGGGTCGCCCTGGAGGCACCTGTAGCCAGCTCTCATCCTCATTGAGCTGCTCCAAGGGTGAGGGCTGGCTAGGCGTCGCCCTGGAGGCACCTGTAGCCAGCTCTCATCCTCATTGAGCTGCTCCAAGGGTGAGGGCTGGCTAGGGGTCGCCCTGGAGGCACCTGTAGCCAGCTCTCATCCTCATTGAGCTGCTCCAAGGGTGAGGGCTGGCTAGGGGTCGCCCTGGAGGCACCTGTAGCCAGCTCTCATCCTCATTGAGCTGCTCCAAGGGTGAGGGCTGGCTAGGGGTCGCCCTGGAGGCACCTGTAGCCAGCTCTCATCCTCATTGAGCTGCTCCAAGGGTGAGGGCTGGCTAGGGGTCGCCCTGGAGGCACCTGTAGCCAGCTCTCATCCTCATTGAGCTATTCCAAGGGTGAGGGCTGGCTACGTGTCGCCCTGGAGGCACTTGTAGCCAGCTCTCATCCTAATTGAGCGTGATAACGGACGCTGCGCTGAACGGCGGCGCATAGGAACGGGCGGTGAAATAAGCGCGCCAAAAAAACTATAAAGTTTACGTTTTTTTTCCGTAATTCATCAGATGAGGGTGATAATGGACGCTGCGCTGAACGGCGGCGCGTAGGAACGGGCGGTGAAATAAGCGCGCCAAAAAAACTATAAAGTTTACGTTTTTTTTCCGTAATTCATCAGATGAGCGTGATAACGGACGCTGCGCTGAATGGCGGCGCGTAGGAACGGGCGGTGAAATAAGCGCGCCAAAAAAACTATAAAGTTTACGTTTTTTTTCCGTAATTCATCAGATGAGCGTGATAACGGATGCTGTGCTGAACGGCGGCACGTAGGAACGGGCGATGAAATAAGTGCGCCAAAAAAACGATAAAGTTTACGTTTTTTTTCTGTAATTTAGTAGATCAGCGTGATAACGGACGCAGCCCTTAACGGCGGCGTCAGAGCGACTTTATTTTGTTGCAGATTGAATTTTAAGTGCTTTTGCTATCATCAAACCTGTAGCCAGCTCTCATCCTCATTGAGCTATTCCAAGGGTGAGGGCTGGCTAGGGGTCGCCCTGGAGGCACCTGTAGCCAGCTCTCATCCTCATTGAGCTGCTCCAAGGGTGAGGGCTGGCTAGGGGTCGCCCTGGAGGCACCTGTAGCCAGCTCTCATCCTCATTGAGCTGCTCCAAGGGTGAGGGCTGGCTAGGGGTCGCCCTGGAGGCACCTGTAGCCAGCTCTCATCCTCATTGAGCTGCTCCAAGGGTGAGGGCTGGCTAGGGGTCGCCCTGGAGGCACCTGTAGCCAGCTCTCATCCTCATTGAGCTGCTCCAAGGGTGAGGGCTGGCTAGGGGTCGCCCTGGAGGCACCTGTAGCCAGCTCTCATCCTCATTGAGCTATTTCAAGGGTGAGGGCTGGCTACGTGTCGCCCTGGAGGCACTTGTAGCCAGCTCTCATCCTCATTGAGCGTGATAACGGACGCTGCGCTGAACGGCGGCGCATAGGAACGGGCGGTGAAATAAGCGCGCCAAAAAAACTATAAAGTTTACATTTTTTTTCCGTAATTCATCAGATGAGGGTGATAACGGACGCTGCGCTGAACGGCGGCGCGTAGGAACGGGCGGTGAAATAAGTGCGCCAAAAAAACTATAAAGTTTACGTTTTTTTTCCGTAATTCATCAGATGAGCGTGATAACGGACGCTGCGCTGAATGGCGGCGCGTAGGAACGGGCGGTGAAATAAGCGCGCCAAAAAATCTATAAAGTTTACGTTTTTTTTCCGTAATTCATCAGATGAGCGTGATAACGGATGCTGTGCTGAACGGCGGCACGTAGGAACGGGCGATGAAATAAGTGCGCCAAAAAAACTATAAAGTTTACGTTTTTTTTCCGTAATTCATCAGATGAGCGTGATAACGGATGCTGTGCTGAACGGCGGCACGTAGGAACGGGCGATGAAATAAGTGCGCCAAAAAAACGATAAAGTTTACGTTTTTTTTCTGTAATTTATCAGATCAGCGTGATAACGGACGCAGCCCTTAACGGCGGCGTCAGAGCGACTTTATTTTGTTGCAGATTGAATTTTAAGTGCTTTTGCTATCATCAAACCTGTAGCCAGCTCTCATCCTCATTGAGCTATTCCAAGGGTGAGGGCTGGCTAAGGGTCGCCCTGGAGGCACCTGTAGCCAGCTCTCATCCTCATTGAGCTGCTCCAAGGGTGAGGGCTGGCTAGGGGTCGCCCTGGAGGCACCTGTAGCCAGCTCTCATCCTCATTGAGCTGCTCCAAGGGTGAGGGCTGGCTAGGGGTCGCCCTGTAGGCACCTGTAGCCAGCTCTCATCCTCATTGAGCTGCTCCAAGGGTGAGGGCTGGCTACGGGTCGCCCTGGAGGCACCTGTAGCCAGCTCTCATCCTCATTGAGCTGCTCCAAGGGTGAGGGCTGGCTAGGGGTCGCCCTGGAGGCACCTGTAGCCAGCTCTCATCCTCATTGAGCTGCTCCAAGGGTGAGGGCTGGCTAGGGGTCGCCCTGGAGGCACCTGTAGCCAGCTCTCATCCTCATTGAGCTGCTCCAAGGGTGAGGGCTGGCTAGGGTTCGCCCTGGAAGCACCTGTAGCCAGCTCTCATCCTCATTGAGCTGCTCCAAGGGTGAGGGCTGGCTAGAGGTCGCCCTGGAGGCACCTGTAGCCAGCTCTCATCCTCATTGAGCTATTCCAAGGGTGAGGGCTGGCTACGTGTCACCCTGGAGGCACTTGTAGCCAGCTCTCATCCTCATTGAGCGTGATAACGGACGCTGCGCTGAACGGCGGCGCATAGGAACGGGCGGTGAAATAAGCGCGCCAAAAAAACTATAAAGTTTACGTTTTTTTTCCGTAATTCATCAGATGAGGGTGATAACGGACGCTGCGCTGAACGGCGGCGCGTAGGAACGGGCGGTGAAATAAGCGCGCCAAAAAAACTATAAAGTTTACGTTTTTTTTCTGTAATTTATCAGATGAGCGTGATAACGGACGCTGCGCTGAATGGCGGCGGGTAGGAACGGGCGGTGAAATAAGCGCGCCAAAAAAAACTATAAAGTTTACGTTTTTTTTCCGTAAATCATCAGATGAGCGTGATAACGGATGCTGTGCTGAACGGCGGCACGTAGGAACGGGCGATGAAATAAGTGCGCCAAAAAAACGATAAAGTTTACGTTTTTTTTCTGTAATTTATCAGATCACCGTGATAACGGACGCAGCCCTTAACGGCGGCGTCAGAGCGACTTTTTTTTGTTGCAGATTGAATTTTAAGTGCTTTTGCTATCATCAAACCTGTAGCCAGCTCTCATCCTCATTGAGCTATTCCAAGGGTGAGGGCTGGCTAAGGGTCGCCCTGGAGGCACCTGTAGCCAGCTCTCATCCTCATTGAGCTGCTCCAACGGTGAGGGCTGGCTAGGGGTCGCCCTGGAGGCACCTGTAGCCAGCTCTCATCCTCATTGACCTGCTCCAAGGGTGAGGGCTGGCTAGGGGTCTCCCTGGAGGCACCTGTAGCCAGCTCTCATCCTCATTGAGCTGCTCCAAGGGTGAGGGCTGGCTACGGGTCGCCCTGGAGGCACCTGTAGCCAGCTCTCATCCTCATTGAGCTGCTCCAAGGGTGAGGGCTGGCTAGGGGTCGCCCTGGAGGCACCTGTAGCCAGCTCTCATCCTCATTGAGCTGCTCCAAGGGTGAGGGCTGGCTAGGGGTCGCCCTGGAGGCACCTGTAGCCAGCTCTCATCCTCATTGAGCTGCTCCAAGGGTGAGGGCTGGCTAGGGGTCGCCCTGGAGGCACCTGTAGCCAGCTCTCATCCTCATTGAGCTGCTCCAAGGGTGAGGGCTGGCTACGGGTCGCCCTGGAGGCACCTGTAGCCAGCTCTCATCCTCATTGAGCTGCTCCAAGGGTGAGGGCTGGCTAGGGGTCGCCCTGGAGGCACCTGTAGCCAGCTCTCATCCTCATTGAGCTGCTCCAAGGGTGAGGGCTGGCTAGGGGTCGCCCTGTAGGCACCTGTAGCCAGCTCTCATCCTCATTGAGCTGCTCCAAGGGTGAGGGCTGGCTAGGGGTCGCCCTGGAGGCACCTGTAGCCAGCTCTCATCCTCATTGAGCTGCTCCAAGGGTGAGGGCTGGCTAGGGGTCGCCCTGGAGGCACCTTTAGCCAGCTCTCATCCTCATTGAGCTGCTCCAAGGGTGAGGGCTGGCTAGGGGTCGCCCTGGAGGCACCTGTAGCCAGCTCTCATCCTCATTGAGCTGCTCCAAGGGTGAGGGCTGGCTAGGGGTCGCCCTGGAGGCACCTGTAGCCAGCTCTCATCCTCATTGAGCTGCTCCAAGGGTGAGGGCTGGCTAGGGGTCGCCCTGGAGGCACCTGTAGCCAGCTCTCATCCTCATTGAGCTGCTCCAAGGGTGAGGGCTGGCTAGGGGTCGCCCTGGAGGCACCTGTAGCCAGCTCTCATCCTCATTGAGCTGCTCCAAGGGTGAGGGCTGGCTAGGGGTCGCCCTGGAGACACCTGTAGCCAGCTCTCATCCTCATTGAGCTATTCGAAGGGTGAGGGCTGGCTACGTGTCGCCCTGGAGGCACCTGTAGCCAACTCTCATCCTCATTGAGCGTGATAACGGACGCTGCGCTGAACGGCGGCGCATAGGAATGGGCGGTGAAATAAGCGCGCCAAAAAAACTATAAAGTTTACGTTTTTTTTCGTAATTCATCAGATGAGGGTGATAACGGACGCTGCGCTGAACGGCGGCGCGTAGGAACGGGCGGTGAAATAAGCGCGCCAAAAAAACTATAAAATTTACGTTTTTTTTCCGTAATTCATCAGATGAGCGTGATAACGAAAGCTGCGCTGAACGGCGGCGCGTAGGAACGGGCGGTGAAATAAGCGCGCCAAAAAAGCTATAAAGTGTACGTTTTTTTTCCATAATTCATTAGATGAGCGTGATAACGGAACCTGCGTTGAACGGCGGCGCGTAGGAACGGGCGGTGAAATAAGCGCGCCAAAAAAACTATAAAGTTTACGTTTTTTTTCCGTAATTCATCAGATGAGCGTGATAACGGACGCTGCGCTGAATGGCGGCGCGTAGGAACGGGCGGTGAAATAAGCGCGCCAAAAAAACTATAAAGTTTACGTTTTTTTTCCGTAATTCATCAGATGAGCGTGATAACGGATGCTGTGCTGAACGGCGGCACGTAGGAACGGGCGGTGAAATAAGTGCGCCAAAAAAACGATAAAGTTTACGTTTTTTTTCTGTAATTTATCAGATGAGCGTGATAACGGACGCAGCCCTTAACGGCGGCGTCAGAGCGACTTTTTTTTGTTGCAGATTGAATTTTAAGTCCTTTTGGTATCATCAAACCTGTAGCCAGCTCTCATCCTCATTGAGCTATTCCAAGGGTGAGGGCTGGCTAGGGGTCGCCCTGGAGGCACCTGTAGCCAGCTCTCATCCTCATTGAGCTGCTCCAAGGGTGAGGGCTGGCTAGGGGTCGCCCTGGAGGCACCTGTAGCCAGCTCTCATCCTCATTGAGCTGCTCCAAGGGTGAGGGCTGGCTAGGGGTCGCCCTGGAGGCACCTGTAGCCAGCTCTCATCCTCATTGAGCTGCTCCAAGGGTGAGGGCTGGCTAGGGGTCGCCCTGGAGGCACCTGTAGCCAGCTCTCATCCTCATTGAGCTGCTCCAAGCGTGAGGGCTGGCTAGGGGTCGCCCTGGAGGCACCTGTAGCCAGCTCTCATCCTCATTGAGCTGCTCCAAGGGTGAGGGCTGGCTAGGGGTCGCCCTGGAGTCACCTGTAGCCAGCTCTCATCCTCATTGAGCTGCTCCAAGGGTGAGGGCTGGCTAGGGGTCGCCCTGGAGGCACCTGTAGCCAGCTCTCATCCTCATTGAGCTGCTCCAAGGGTGAGGGCTGGCTAGGGGTCGCCCTGGAGGCACCTGTAGCCAGCTCTCATCCTCATTGAGCTGCTCCAAGGGTGAGGGCTGGCTAGGGGTCGCCATGGAGGCACCTGTAGCCAGCTCTCATCCTCATTGAGCTGCTCCAAGGGTGAGGGCTGGCTAGGGGTCGCCCTGGAGGCACCTGTAGCCAGCTCTCATCCTCATTGAGCTGCTCCAAGGGTGAGGGCTGGCTAGGGGTCGCCCTGGAGGCACCTGTAGCCAGCTCTCATCCTCATTGAGCTGCTCCAAGGGTGAGGGCTGGCTAGGGGTCGCCCTGGAGGCACCTGTAGCCAGCTCTCATCCTCATTGAGCTGCTCCAAGGGTGAGGGCTGGCTAGGGGTCGCCCTGGAGGCACCTGTAGCCAGCTCTCATCCTCATTGAGCTGCTCCAAGGGTGAGGGCTGGCTAGGGGTCGCCCTGGAGGCACCTGTAGCCAGCTCTCATCCTCATTGAGCTGCTCCAAGGGTGAGGGCTGGTTAGGGGTCGCCCTGGAGGCACCTGTAGCCAGCTCTCATCCTCATTGAGCTATTCCAAGGGTGAGGGCTGGCTACGTGTCACCCTGGAGGCACTTGTAGCCAGCTCTCATCCTCATTGAGCGTGATAACGGACGCTGCGCTGAACGGCGGCGCATAGGAACGGGCGGTGAAATAAGCGCGCCAAAAAAAACTATAAAGTTTACGTTTTTTTTCCGTAATTCATCAGATGAGGGTGATAACGGACGCTGCGCTGAACGGCGGCGCGTAGGAACGGGCGGTGAAATAAGCGCGCCAAAAAAACTATAAAGTTTACGTTTTTTTTCCGTAATTCATCAGATGAGCATGATAACGGACGCTGCACTGAATGGCGGCGCGTACGAACGGGCGGTGAAATAAGCGCGCCAAAAAAACTATAAAGTTTACTTTTTTTTTCCGTAATTCATCAGATGAGCGTGATAACGGATGCTGTGCTGAACGGCGACATGTAGGAACGGGCGATGAAATAAGTGCGCCAAAAAAACGATAAAGTTTACGTTTTTTTTCTGTAATTTATCAGATCAGCGTGATAACGGACGCAGCCCTTAACGGCGGCGTCAGAGCGACTTTTTTTTGTTGTACATTGAATTTTAAGTGCTTTTGCTATCATCAAACCTGTAGCCAGCTCTCATCCTCATTGAGCTATTCCAAGGGTGAGGGCTGGCTAAGGGTCGCCCTGGAGGCACCTGTAGCCAGCTCTCATCCTCATTGAGCTGCTCCAAGGGTGAGGGCTGGCTAGGGGTCGCCCTGGAGGCACCTGTAGCCAGCTCTCATCCTCATTGAGCTGCTCCAAGGGTGAGGGCTGGCTAGGGGTCGCCCTGGAGGCACCTGTAGCCAGCTCTCATCCTCATTGAGCTGCTCCAAGGGTGAGGGCTGGCTAGGGGTCGCCCTGGAGGCACCTGTAGCCAGCTCTCATCCTCATTGAGCTCCTCCAAGGGTGAGGGCTGGCTAGGGGTCGCCCTGGAGGCACCTGTAGCCAGCTCTCATCCTCATTGAGCTGCTCCAAGGGTGAGGGCTGGCTAGGGGTCGCCCTGGAGGCACCTGTAGCCAGCTCTCATCCTCATTGAGCTGCTCCAAGGGTTAGGGCTGGCTAGGGGTCGCCCTGGAGGCACCTGTAGCCAGCTCTCATCCTCATTGAGCTGCTCCAAGGGTGAGGGCTGGCTAGGGGTCGCCCTGGAGGCACCTGTAGCCAGCTCTCTTCCTCATTGAGCTGCTCCAAGGGTGAGGGCTGGCTAGGGGTCGCCCTGGAGGCACCTGTAGCCAGCTCTCATCCTCATTGAGCTGCTCCAAGGGTGAGGGCTGGCTAGGGGTCGCCCTGGAGGCACCTGTAGCCAGCTCTCATCCTCATTGAGCTGCTCCAAGGGTGAGGGCTGGCTAGGGGTCGCCCTGGAGGCACCTGTAGCCAGCTCTCATCCTCATTGAGCTGCTCCAAGGGTGAGGGCTGGCTAGGGGTCGCCCTGGAGGCACCTGTAGCCAGCTCTCATCCTCATTGAGCTATTCCAAGGGTGAGGGCTGGCTACGGGTATGCCCTGGAGGCACCTGTAGCCAGCTCTCATCCTCATTGAGCTATTCCAAGGGTGAGGGCTGGCTAGGGGTCGCCCTGGAGGCACCTGTAGCCAGCTCTCATCCTCATTGAGCTATTCCAAGGGTGAGGGCTGGCTACGTGTCGCCCTGGAGGCACCTGTAGCCAGCTCTCATCCTCATTGAGCGTGATAACGGACGCTGCGCTGAACGGCGGCGCATAGGAACGGGCGGTGAAATAAGCGCGCAAAAAAAACTATAAAGTTTACGTTTTTTTTTCCGTAATTCATCAGATGAGGGTGATAACGGACGCTGCGCTGAACGGCGGCGCGTAGGAACGGGCGGTGAAATAAGCGCGCCAAAAAAACTATAAAATTTACGTTTCTTTTCCGTAATTCATCAGATGAGCGTGATAACGGAAGCTGAGCTGAACGGCGGCGCGTAGGAACGGGCGGTGAAATAAGCGCGCCAAAAAAGCTATAAAGTGTACGTTTTTTTTCCATAATTCATTAGATGAGCGTGATAACGGAAGCTGCGTTGAACGGCGGCGCGTAGGAACGGGCGGTGAAATAAGCGCGCCAAAAAAACTATAAAGTTTACGTTTTTTTTCCGTAATTCATCAGATGAGCGTGATAACGGATGCTGCACTGAATGGCGGCGCGTAGGAACGGGCGGTGAAATAAGCGCGCCAAAAAAACTATAAAGTTTACGTTTTTTTTCCGTAATTCATCAGATGAGCGTGATAACGGAAGGTGCGCTGAACCGTGGCGCGTAGGAACGGGCGGTGAAATAAGCGCGCCAAAAAAACTATAAAGTTTACGTTTTTTTCCATAATTCATTAGATGAGCGTGATAACGGAAGCTGCGCTGAACGGCGACGCGTAGGAAAAGGTAGTGAAATAAGCGCGCCAAAAAAGCTATAAAGTTTCCTTTTTTTTTCCGTAATTTATCAGATGAGCGTGATAACGGACGCAGCCCTTAACGGCGGCGTCAGAGCGACTTTTTTTTGTTGCAGATTGAATTTTAAGTGCTTTTGGTATCATCAAACCTGTAGCCAGCTCTCATCCTCATTGAGCTATTCCAAGGGTGAGGGCTGGCTAGGGGTCGCCCTGGAGGCACCTGTAGCCAGCTCTCATCCTCATTGAGCTATTCCAAGGGTGAGGGCTGGCTACGGGTCGCCCTGGAGGCACCTGTAGCCAGCTCTCATCCTCATTGAGCTGCTCCAAGGGTGAGGGCTGGCTAGGGGTCGCCCTGGAGGCACCTGTAGCCAGCTCTCATCCTCATTGAGCTATTCCAAGGGTGAGGGCTGGCTACGGGTCGTCCTGGAAGTACCTGTAGCCAGCTCTCATCAAGAAAAAGCTACGCCTACTAAGTTGCATTAACCAATCGGAGCAGATTCATGATTTACATTCAAATAAACCATCATTTTAGGAAAAGGAAAAGGAGTTTTGGAGGGAAGTTTAATTTGATCCAGTGCTCAGGAGCAACAAAGGTGATTAGTGCACAAGAGAAGCTGTGACCTTAGCCAGTTACAACCATGCCGCCCAAAAGAAGGTAAGTACACCTGGTGGGATAGTGAGTGGGAGGGAAATATGAATCTGCAGAGGTATGTGTTGCTTCTAGAAATACTCTTTCTGGACACCATTGCAGCATGCATTCTGGGGTACACTGAGACCATGGGAGTATTTGCAGAAGAGGTTAACATACAGCATGTATTGGGATCAGGTGCCTAACTATACTGCAGCATCATCTGAGCTTGTACTGGAATCAGGTGTATAAGTATACTTGTACTCATATAGCTTGTACTGGAATCAGGTGTATAAGTATACTTGTACTCATATAGCTTGTACTGGAATCAGGTGTATAAGTATACTTGTACTCATATAGCTTGTACTGGAATCAGGTGTATAAGTATACTTGTACTCATATAGCTTGTACTGGAATCAGGTGTATAAGTATACTTGTACTCATATAGCTTGTACTGGAATCAGGTGTATAAGTATGCTTGTACTCATATAGTTTGTACTGGAATCAGGTGCCTAATCTGATGTCCTCTCTGTGACCTCTGCAAACTTTTTAGCTTGGTTGTATTACTGTGGTGGGGGGAGGGGGAAGGATTGCGGTGTGAAAGTGTATTATAACATCATGTTAAGGCTTGCAATTGTTCAGGCTCAGTCACAGAAAGGGTTTATGTTTTTGGCACGGTCTTTCTGTATCTTTCAAAGTTTGCAGTGTGAAAAGGCTTTAAACTGTATATGTACTTGCTCGCTCACTCGTTTTTTCTCCTTTTTGACTGATAAATGAGTGCCGGTCATGTGCAAAACTGTATAAGCATTTGCATAGTCAATACCACATTAATTTTTTGCACGGTATCTTTGTCAATCTAAATAATTCTTGCAAAACCTCAGATTTGCGCAAGATCTAGGAACATGCATATGATAAAAAACCGCATGTGTTATGTGCACAATATTGCCACAATTTGTGTAGTATGCTATAAAAGTGCATTAACTTGTGCTAAACAATTGCTCCTTAAAAAATTGTGTACGTTTGTCCGTTTTTGTGACCAAAAATGAGGGCTGGCTATTGGTGGTCAAAATACACTCTAGAGCCAGCCCTCATCTTTTTAAAAAAATCTATGGCAATGATGAGACGTGCCTTTTCTCATGAGCTGTGTATTTGTTGTAAAAAAAAATCAGATTTTTGAAATCCAGTTATCCTGCTGAAACATAAAAAATGCTGGTTGATATTAGTGGGTGGAAAAGCTAGATTCTCACTGATATTGTTCCTGATCTTCCATTTTTCTTTTTTACAGCGGCTTCAGGATGCTGAAGACATGTCCACTATGTTACAAAGCATTTACTCAACTGCCACAGCACCTTACACGACAATGCCTTAGATGCTGTACACAAGAGGAGAAGGATGCGCTAGTGAAAGAATCTAGAAACTCACTGATAGCAATTGCAACAAAAGGAACATATATCCCTTATGACAAGATTCCAGAGATCACTACAAAGGACGATCTTATCTCCTTCCTGGAGGACAGAGGGTTTATAGTACCCGAGAAACCAACTATGGCCAGGTATGCCCCACTAGCATCTTATTCTTTGAATACTGATGTTCATACTTGTGTAAGCTTTATAGATTTGCATATATGTTCTGAACTATGCCAAATAATCACGTGTATTTTATATTTACAGGATTGTTGAAGATGAGGGGGCATCACCTGTGCAGGAGGAGCTGACAGCCAGTGAGCAAGAGCTGCCTAATGAGGAGGAAGTGCTGCCTGTTGAGGAGGAAATGTCTACAGTCATCGAGGAGGAGTCGCCCGTCCCAAAGGAAGAGCCGCCCGTCCCAGAGGAAGAGCCGCCCGTCCCAGAGGAAGAGCTGTCCGTCACAGAGGAAGAGCCGTCCGTCACAGAGGAAGAGCCGCCCGTCACAGTGGAAGAGCCGCCCGTCCCAGAGGAAGAGCCGCCCGTCCCAGAGGAAGAGCCGTCCGTCACAGAGGAAGAGCCGTCCGTCACAGTGGAAGAGCCGTCCGTCCCAGAGGAAGAGCCGCCCGTCACAGTGGAAGAGCCGCCCGTCCCAGAGGAAGAGCTGCCCGTCCCAGAGGAAGAGCCGCCCGTCCCAGAGGAAGAGCCGCCCGTCCCAGAGGAAGAGCCGCCCGTCCCAGAGGAAGAGCCGCCCGTCCCAGAGGAAGAGCCGCCCGTCCCAGAGGAAGAGCCGCCCGTCACAGTGGAAGAGCCGTCCGTCACAGAGGAAGAGCCGCCCGTCACAGAGGAAGAGCCGCCCGTCACAGTGGAAGAGCCGTCCGTCACAGAGGAAGAGCCGCCCGTCCCAGAGGATTATGATGTCTACAGGTCAGTGTAAATTTATACAAGGAATTTACTTTAATCCCTTGCTCAAACATTGCCTTGGCCTCAGCACATCCTGGCTTTTAGGCCACTTTAAAAAATTGTCAACACTGCTGGCCTACTCAAGATTGTACTTCACGTTATTACTAAGGATTTTTATAATTTACAGGACTGTTGAAGATGAGAAGCCATCTACATCAACTGGCACATCGGCACGCCGAGCCATATCAAATCCTGAATTGGTGCATCTTTCAGCTGCAGAAGACTATACATCCTCTGAAACATCCGACAGTGAAGCCGATCAACAACCAGAGACCAGAGAAAGAGAGGAAAATACCAGCCAAACAGATGAAGACAGGCCGAGGTCAGTTAGTGTGTGTAACATTCTCACTCATCATGCTTTTATATATATATACATATCTATATATATCTATATATATATATATCTATATATATATATATATATATATATATATATATATATATATTTATATATATATATATTGAGCAAAAAAACAATACAAATAATGTTTAACTGGGACAATTAATAGCATATCCCACAACTTTACAGCCCTTACAAAGTAATTTTTTCTCCTATTTTAGGCAATAGATTTCCCTTCCATTGCAGCCATAAAACAGGATGCCAAAAAAGTGCCCTACACACAGACAGCTCTGTGGGGCACACAGCTTTGGCGGGGCATACTAAAATGCACTGCCATTACGATTTTCATCTGTGGGCCAGTAGAGGATGATGTACTAGCTTTACCCACAGATGAACTTCAGAACACGCAGTGTTCAGCAGTGGATGCTGCGTATAAAGGGCAGGCAGCCAGCAAAGTGCTGCTGCCAGTCAGAGCACTGGGGTCCACAGAAATCGGGCCTGGGGACACAGAAATGTTTACCACCCCTGACAACGGTGAGTGGAACCCCCAGCTGTCAAGGTCCCCGACATTTCCCCAGATTCTTCCACTGGGTGAGGGCCCCATGAATGCGTCGTTACAGGGAACCCTGGACTCACAGGCCCCATAGCGGCTGCATAGTCTACTGCCATTGGCAGGACGTCACTATATATATGCTGTATATGCTTACACAGTATTTTTCTCAAAGTTCTAATTTGTTTCTACTCTGACCTGTTGTTCTTTCTTCCAAATTTGTAGGATGACAAGCCAGAAATGGACTGTTGACAAGAGGATCAAAATGAAAGATGCAGGTTATTATGATCACCATTCTCTGTCTCATCCAATATTAAAAGGTTTTTCCTCTTATTTGCAGAACCATTGCAAGCTGGAAAGATACAAACAAATTGTTGAAAATGTGTCAAGGTTTTTATACTTTATGAACAAACGCCGTGTGAGCCTCAACTTTGCGACAAAGATTGAAAACGCCCATTTATTTTTCAAAAACCTTCAAGATCTCGGTCTGTGCAACCAAACTGTCACCAACTACATTAAGAATGTCCGGAAATTTGTACATTATCAACTATTTGCAACCAATTTACGCGATAAAAATGAAAAACTCTTCAAGGCAATGAAGTATTTCCAGTATGTGACTGCGGATATTCAGAAGAAATTTTCCAAGGGAGTTGCAAAAGAAGTTGTCAGCAAAAGGTATGTCAGCTAATTTTTATCCTTTCAGATGTATGCACAATTATTATTTTTTCTCTTTTCTCTCTCCCGCCAGGATTTTTCATACATGACTTAAAAATAGGCCTCACCTATCAGTCACATTTATTAATCTTTCTCTTAGGTACCTGGAGTTGCATAAATTGGACAAAACACCTCAGCAATGCCAGGAGATCCTGACCGTTGCAAAGCCAGCTTTCCTGCAAGCCATCGAGGATGTCCAAGGAGGATCCCGAAATGAAGTGCATCAGTTGGAGATTCTCTATTACCTTGAGGCCTTAATCATACTAAAACACTTACAAAGACCAGGAGTTGTCAGAAACATGACGGTAAGTAACAACCTACTCATTATCCTGATTTAAAGCCACATGTCTATCTAACTTTCCCATGTCTTGACTCACAGGTTTCTGAGTGGACAGAGAGGATGCGTCACATCTATCAAAATGAACAGCTAATAATTGTCGGAGTTAAATCCCATAAGACTGCTGCCCACCAAGTAGCCTGTTTTGTGCTTACTGAAGAAGAAGAAAAGGTAAGATGTTCCTGTCACTACGATGGCACCCACATTAGAGAGGGATCTGTTAGTTGTCATGACTTCAACCCGTAGGATTAGTGGCATTCTGTCCCTTTTAGTAGATCCTCCCTTTAAGCAGATTTTACAGGACAACTTGGTGCTACATCCTCATGCAGGTGTGTTGGGAGTCTTTCCCTTATTTCCCTGCAGTATCCAGGATGCTAAACCATAGTATCGGTGTCCAGAATAGTGCATTTTCTTAACAATAATGCTTGTTGCAGCAGCATCCAGAATGCATTATCAGTAGGAACAGATATGCTCTCCCTTATCACAGATGTTCTGCACTTTAAATGAATGGTGGGCAGTTTATAGTCTGACATATGTTTGGTGTGAGGTGACTTTTCTATATATTTAGATTGTGTGGTTCCTATCATGCTCTGAAATCCAACTGAGGCGGAGGAGAGATACTGCCCTTTTAGTCTGTAGGTTTCGCTCTCCTGGTTAGGCACATCCCTCCCTCACGTTGGTGCGGTCATTGACTCCAGTAATTAATTTAGTCTATTTCAAATTTTCTTATCTTAATATTGAAGGGCCCAACTCAATTTTTATTAAGTGGTTTACTGTTTTTTGTTTTGTTTATTTACAGTGGTTTAACATCTACTTTAAAAAAGTGAGACGGGTGCTGGCCAAAAAAGACAGTCCAGATAAATTCTTCTTATCGACTACAGGAAGACAGATATATAATGTATCCACCGACCTTCATCGCTACCAGAAGAAGTAAGTCTTAAAAGTTAAAAATCCTACATATTAGATGTTGTGCCATGTATTTATGATCTACTCTATTGCTATCTAGGTACAAACTTAAATCCATCTCTAGTCAGGTGGCAAGAAAAACTTGTGAAACATGGACCGTGTCACATTTAACAGAGACACAGAGGTATCTTTTCTCCAAATATCTCAGTCATTCCAACATGACAGCAGAGAGGAATTACAGAGAAAAAACGTTAGGAGACCTCTGCCAAGCATACACACTGGTCTTGGCAGCAGGGAAATCATCGGAAAATCAACCTCAACCCAGCAGCTCAAGGTAATTTATTGCAAAGCAGTTATGATCTATTTCACCAAATTGTTGATAAAATGTAATATTCTGTTTTCTATCTCCCCTAAAGAGAAGCAGAAGAGAGCAATGGAGAAGAGGAGCAAATGGTCCAGCAAGCTGAAGACTACAGTGCCCAGGGTGAAACAGAGGACCTCGGTGTGTCAAATTTAAATACTAAGACTCAAAGGTGGGTATATTATTAAATCAAGCAAGCTAGTAGGAGTTGGCAAACTGTACATAGCTTGTGATGTTATGGACAATGACTTGTTCTTCTGAGCATCCTCAGCACCTATACCCAGGCAAAGTGCTCTCAGTAGCGGCCACTTGTAGACAGTATGCGGAAGGGTATATTACAGGCGTTTATTGATGATATCTCCATCGCAGAACAAACCTCGATGCCTAAACTTTTAGGATTGATAGAAGATATCCTTATACCACTCTAAGTGCCCAGAAAATGTAATGTTATTATTTATATCAGGCGGAGAGCACCAATCGAACCTAGGGTCACAACAAGGTCCATGAAGACAGGGATGCAGTTGAGGAAAAGGAAACACCCAGGGTAATTGGTCAATATACTCATTCACATTGTCCTTGAACAATAAACATTTCGGTTTTAACATATGTATTCCCCTTCTTTCCTTTAAAGAGATTAAGAAGACGGCAGTGATCAGCTCCCAAGAAAGAATGAGGCGTTTCGGAGACTAAAGTTCCGGTCTTGTTAAAGTTTCTGAATTCATGTTTTATTTGTTTCTTTTCTATTCTAGGTTGTTCTACAATTCCAGGTGAACGGGGCCCTCGAAGCAATGGGAGAAGATTTTCTTTATTATAAACATTTGTACTGTTTGTATTAGTGTTAAAGGGATTCTGTCACCAGGTTTTAGCCATCTCAACTGAGCGCACCATAATGTGGACACAGACATCTTTATTCCAGTGATATATCACTTACTAGGCTGCTCAGTGTAGTTTGCATTAAAACACTGTTAAATCATCTGGAGATTATCATTAGAGCACTACTCCAGTAGTCCAGTCATACTTGGGAGCTGCCAAATCTGCAACAGAGAAAACAGTAATTTTATCAAAATGACAGCAAGGAGCTCAGTAAGTGAAACATTGCTGGATCAGGATTTCTATCTCTACATTATGCTGCTGTCCGATGGGATGTCAAAAACCTGGTGACAGAGTCCTTTTAATAACTATTTTAAAGATAAATATAAAGTGGAAGTCCTATGGCTATGATGAAACAATTCTGACAACTGTTCAAATGGCACAATCATTTACTACCGTCAGGTTTCTGAGCCGTTTAGTCTAATGCTTTGTCAGTATTACTAGAATCCATAATAATTTAAAGGTCAGGTAGCCATAAAAGTGCTCCTGCCAGTCAGAGCAGTGCAGTCCCTGGAAATCAGGCCTAGGGAAGCAGAATATATTACCATCCCTAACAACGGTAAGCATGACCCCCAGCTGTCCAGCAACCCGACATGTAGAACTGCCTATAAAAATGACCATTTGTCCAGTCAGTGCATCACTCTCTGGTGCCCTTTTACACTGGCACACTGCTTTCTGTCTCTCTCTCTTTCTCTCTCTCCAGTGCAATGCTCTCTGGTGCTCTTTCACTCTCTTTCCAGTGCACCACTCTCTGATGTGTTCTCTTTCTCCCTACTGTACCGCTCTCTGGCACTCCTCTGTCTTTATAGTGCAGTGCTCTCTTTTGTGCTCTCTCAGTCTCCAGTGCATCCCCTGGCGCTCACTTTTGATCTCTCCCCATTGCACCACTCTCTCGCATGCTCTCTCTCTGGTGCTTTCTTTCCATCCAAAGTGCCTTTTTTTGTCTCTGTGCCTTCACGAGCCTCTCAATCTCTGTCTTTGCCCATCTGTGGCTCTCTATCGGTCTCTGTGCCTCTCTGTCCCTCCCTGTGCTTCTATTTACCTTTTGCATCCCTCTATGTGCCTACCTTTGCCCCTTTGCTCCCCTCTTTGCCTCTATGTGCCTCTCAATGACTCTCTCTCATGCACACCTCTTCCTGTAGGTCAAAGGTAAGAAGCACTACTCAAGTTGCAGCAGAGAAGATTAATTGGTAAGTAACCACAAAGCTACACAGTGTTTAACACTTGTGTATTTTTTAAGAATCTTGTTCCTGTAGGATGCTTCCTGAACATTAAAGTGAATTGTCAGGAAACATCTTTAAGCTACAGGATCCTTGAAAAATATGCAAGTTTTTATTGGATGATTTGTCAGGCTATCAACAATCACACAGGGCCACAGGCCCGTCAACAGGGCAATAGCCCACTCCACAAGGCCAATGACCCTTTGCAAAGGGCCAGAGGTCCCTTTCCGCAGTGCCATAGGCATTTCCACAGGGCCATAACCCACTCCAGCTCTCTCCACAGGGCAACAGGCCCATTTGAAGGGCCACAGATCCCTCTTCAGGGTCACAGGCCTTTCCACAGGGCCGCACCCACCTTCAGCTCTCTCCACAGGGCCATAGGCCCTTTCCTCAGGGCCACAAGCCCCTCCAGCTCTCTCCACAGGGCAACAGACCACTATACAGGGTCACAGGCCTTTCCACAGGGCCACAAGCCCCTTCAGCTCTCTCCACAGGACCACAGGCTCCTACCGGGCCACAGGCCTTTACACAGTGCCACAAGCCCCTCCAGCTCTTTCCACAGGCAATCATGTTGCATGTTGTTTACTGCAAAAGACTTCATAGGCCCCAATCTTACTCCAGAGCCTTCCACAGGCCCCTCCAGCCCACTCCACATGGCCTTTTTTAGCAGAGCAAAACTCCCTCCAGCTCTCTTTACATCACTACATGCCCCTCTGCGGGCAAACAACCCCTTCAACTCTCTCCACAGTACCATAGGCTCCTTCTGCCGGGCCACAAGCATTTCCACAGGGCCACAATCCCCTCCAACTCTTCTCCACAGGACAACAAGCTCTCATTACAGGGCCATAGCTCCCCTCCACAGGGCCAAATGCACTTTCTGCATGGACACAGCCCCATTTAGCTCTCTCCACAGAGACACAAGGCCCGTCTGCAGAGCACAAGCCCCCTCTTCAAGGCCAAAAGGCCTTTCTACATGGCCATAGTCATTTCCATAGGGCACGAGCCCCTCCAGCTCTCTCCACAGGGCAACGGACCCCTATACAGGGTCACAGGCCTTTCCACAGGGCCACAAGACCTTCAGCTCTCTCCACATGACCACAGGCTCCTAATGGGCCACAGGCCTTTCCACAGTGCCACAAGCCCCTCCAGCTCTCTCCACAGGCAATCATGTTGCATGTTGTTTACTGCAAAGGACTTCATAGGCCCAAATCTTACTCCAGAGCATTCGAAAGGCCCCTCCAGCCCGCTCCACATGGCCTTTTCGTCAGGACACAACTCCCTCCAGCTCTCTTTACATCGCCACATGCTCCTCAGCGGGGCCACAGACACCTATACAGGGTCACAGGCCTTTCCACAGGGCCTCAACCCCTTCAGCTGTCTCCACAGGACCACAGGCTTTTCCACAGCCCACAACTCCTTCCAGCTCTCACCACAGGGCCACAGCCCCTTCCACAGGGCTAAAGGGCGTATCCATAGGGCCACAGACCTTTCCACAGGGCCACAACACCCTCCAGCTCTCTCCACAGGACAAGAAGCTCTCTTTACAGGGCCATAGCTCACCTCCACAGGGCCAAAAGCACTTTCCACACGGCCACAACTCCCAACAGCTCTCTCCACAGAGTCACAGGGCCCGTCTGCAGGGCACAAGCCCCCTCTTCAAGGCCAAAAGGCCTTTCTACATGGCCATAGTCATTTCCATAGGGCACGAGCCCCTCCAGCTCTCTCCACAGGGCAACGGACCCCTATACAGGGTCACAGGTCTTTCCACAGGGCCACAATCCCCTCCAACTCTTCTCCACAGGACAACAAGCTCTCTTTACCGGGCCATGGCTCCCCTCCACAGGGCGAAATGCACTTTCTGCATGGCCACAGCCCCCTTTAGCTCTCTCCACAGAGACACAAGGCCCGTCTGCAGGGCACAAGCCCCCTCTTCAAGGCCAAAAGGCCTTTCTACAGGGCCATAGTCATTTCCATAGGGCACAAGCCCCTCCAGCTCTCTCCACAGGGCAACGGACCTCTATACAGGGTCACAGGCCTTTCCACAGGGCCACAACACCTTCAGCTCTCTCCACAGGACCACAGGCTCCTACTGGGCCACAGGCCTTTCCACAGTGCCACAAGCCCCTCCAGTTCTCTCCACAGGCAATCATGTTGCATGTTGTTTACTGCAAAGGACTTCATAGGCCCAAATCTTACTCCAGAGCCTTCCACAGGCCTCTCCAGCCCGCTCCACATGGCCTTTTCCTCAGGCCACAACTCCCTCCAGCTCTCTTTACATCGCCACATGCCCCTCTGCGGGGCCACAGACCCCTATACAGGGTCACAGGCCTTTCCACAGGGCCTCAACCCCTTCAGCTGTCTCCACAGGACCACAGGCTTTTCCACAGCCCACAACTCCTTCCACCTCTCACCACAGGGCCACAGCCCCTTCCACAAGGCTAAAGGGCCTATTCATAGGGCCACAGACCTTTCCACAGGGCCACAACACCCTCCAGCTCTCTCCACAGGACAAGAAGCTCTCTTTACAGGGCCATAGCTCACCTCCACAGGGCCAAATGCACTTTCCACACGGCCACAACTCCCAACAGCCCTCTCCACAGTGTCACAGGGCCCGTCTGCAGGGCACAAGCCCCCTCTTCAAAGCCAAAAGGCCTTTCTACATGGCCATAGTCATTCCCATAGGGCACAAGCACCTCCAGCTCTCTCCACAGGGCAACGGACCCCTGTACAGGGTCACAGGCCTTTCCACAGGGCCACAAAACCTTCAGCTCTCTCCACAGGCAATCATGTTGCATGTTGTTTACTGCAGAGGACTTCATAGGCCCAAATCTTACTCCAGAGCCTTCCACAGGCCCCTCCAGCCCACTCCACATGGCCTTTTCCTCAGGCCACAACTCCCTCCAGCTCTCTTTACATCGCCACATGCCCCTCTGCGGGGCCACAGACCCCTATACAGCGTCATATGCCTTTCCACAGGGCCTCAACCCCTTCAGCTCTCTCCACAGGACCGCTGCCTCCTTCTGCCGGGCTACAAGCCTTTCCACAGGGCCACAATCCCCTCCAACTCTTCTCCGCAGGACAACAAGCTCTCTTTACCGGGCCATAGCTCCCCTCCACATGCACTTTCTGCATGGACACAGCCCCCTTTAGCTCTCTCCACAGAGACACAAGGCCCGTCTGCAGGGCACAAGCCCCCTCTTCAAGGCCAAAAGGCCTTTCTACATGGCCATAGTCATTTCCATAGGGCACGAGCCCCTCCAGCTCTCTCCACAGGGCAACGGACCCCTATACAGGGTCACAGGCCTTTCCACAGGGCCACAACACCTTCAGCTCTCTCCACAGGACCACAGGCTCCTACTGGGCCACAGGCCTTTCTACAGTGCCACAAGCCCCTCCAGCTCTCTCCACAGGCAATCATGTTGCATATTGTTTACTGCAAAGGACTTCATAGGCCCAAATCTTACTCCAGAGCCTTCCACAGGCCTTTCCAGCCCGCTCCACATGGCCTTTTCCTCAGGCCACAACTCCCTCCAGCTCTCTTTACATCGCTACATGCCCCTCTGCGGGGCCACAGACCCCTATACAGGGTCACAGGCCTTTCCACAGGGCCTCAACCCCTTCAGCTGTCTCCACAGGACCACAGGCTTTTCCACAGCCCACAACTCCTTCCACCTCTCACCACAGGGCCACAGCCCCTTCCACAAGGCCAAAGGGCCTATCCATAGGGCCACAGACCTTTCCACATGGCCACAACACCCTCCAGCTCTCTCCACAGGACAAGAAGCTCTCTTTACAGGGCCATAGCTCACCTCCACAGGGCCAAATGCACTTTCCACACGGCCACAACTCCCAACAGCCCTCTCCACAGAGTCACAGGGCCCGTCTGCAGGGCACAAGCCCCCTCTTCAAAGCCAAAAGGCCTTTCTGCATGGCCATAGTCATTTCCATAGGGCACGAGCCCCTCCAGCTCTCTCCACAGGGCAACGGACCGCTATACAGGGTCACAGGCCTTTCCACAGGGCCACAACACCTTCAGCTCTCTCCACAGGACCACAGGCTCCTACCCGGCCACAGGCTTTTACACAGTGCTACAAGTCACTCTAGCTCTCTCCACAGGCAATCATGTTGCATGTTGTTTACCGAAAAAAGGACTTCATAGGCCCAAATCTTACTTCAGACCCTTCCACAGGCCCCTCCAGCCCGCTCCACATGGCCTTTTCCGCAGGCCACAACTCCCTCCAGCATTCTTTACATCGCCACATGCCCCTCTGCGGGGCCACAGACCCCTATACAGGGTCACAGGCCTTTCCACAGGGCCTCAACCCCTTCAGCTCTCTCCACAGGACCACTGGCTCCTTCTGCCGGGCCACAAGCATTTCCACAGGGCCACAATCCCCTCGAACTCTTCTCCACAGGACAACAAGCTCTCTTTACAGGGCCATAGCTCCCCTCCACAGGGCCAAATGCACTTTCTGCACGGCCACAGCCCCCTTTAGCTCTCTCTACAGAGACACAGGGCCCATCTGCAGGACACAAGCCCCCTCTTCAAGGCCAAAGGGCCTTTCTACATGGCCATAGTCATTTCCATAGGGCACAAGCCCCTCCAGCTCTCTCCACAGGGCAACGGACCCCTATACAGGGTCACAGGCCTTTCCACAGGGCCACAACACCTTCAGCTCTCTCCACAGGACCACAGGCTACTACCGGGCCACAGGTCTTTCCACAGTGCCACAAGCACCATCCAGCTCTCTCCACAGGCAATTATGTTGCACTTTTGCAACAAGAGTCAATTTTTGTTGCAGTTCGGCAACATTGGAGTCAACCCTGTTGCAAATCGGACATGAAGCTTGAAAATTTAGATGTTTACTGCAAAGGACTTCATAGGCCCCCATCTTACTCCAGAGCCTTCCACAGGCCCCTCCAGCACGCTCCACATGGCCTTTTCCGCAGGCCACAACTCCCTCCAGCTCTCTTTACATCGCCACATGCCCCTCTGCGGGGCAACAGACCCCTATACAGGGTCACAGGCCTCTCCACAGGAACTCAATCCCTTCAGCTCTCTCCACAGGACCACAGACTTTTCCACAGCCCACAACTCCTTCCAGCTATCACCAGAGGGCCACAGCCCCTTCCACAAGGCTAAAGGGCCTATCCATAGGGCCACAGACATTTCCACAGGGCCACAACACCCTCCAGCTCTCTCCACAGGAAAAGAAGCTCTCTTTACAGGGCCATAGCTCACCTCCACAGGGCCAAATGCACTTTCCACACGGCCACAACTCCCAACAGCTCTCTCCACAGAGTCACAAGGCCCGTCTGCAGGGCACAAGCCCCCTCTTCAAGGCCAAAAGGCCTTTCTACATGGCCATAGTCATTTCCATAGGGCACGAGCCCCTCCAGCTCTCTCCACAGGGCAACGGACCCCTATACAGGGTCACAGGCCTTTCCCCAGGGCCACAATCCCCTCCAACTCTTCTCCACACGACAACAAGCTCTCTTTACCGGGCCATAGCTCCCCTCCACAGGGCCAAATGCACTTTCTGCATGGCCACAGCCCCCTTTAGCTCTCTCCACAGAGACACAAGGCCCGTCTGCAGGGCACAAGCCCCCTCTTCAAGGCCAAAAGGCCTTTCTACATGGCCATAGTCATTTCCATAGGGCACAAGCCCCTCCAGCTCTCTCCACAGGGCAACGGACCCCTATACAGGGTCACAGGCCTTTCCACAGGGCCACAACACTTTCAGCTCTCTCCACAGGACCACAGGCTCCTACTGGGCCACAGGCCTTTCCACGGTGCCACAAGCCCCTCCAGCTCTCTCCACAGGCAATCATGTTGCATGTTGTTTACTGCAAAGGACTTCATAGGCCCAAATCTTACTCCAGAGCCTTCCACAGGCCTTTCCAGCCCACTCCACATGGCCTTTTCCTCAGGCCACAACTCCCTCCAGCTCTCTTTACATCGCCACATGCACCCTCTGCGGGGCCACAGACCCCTATACAGGGTCACAGGCCTTTCCACAGGGCCTCAACCCCTTCAGCTCTCTCCACAGGACCACTGGCTCCTTCTGCCGGGCCACAAGCATTTCCACAGGGCCACAATCCCCTCCAACTCTTCTCCACAGGACAACAAGCTCTCTTTACAGAGCCATAACTCCCCTCCACAGGGCCAAATGCACTTTCTGCACGGCCACAGCCCCCTTTAGCTCTCTCCACAGAGACACAGGGCCCGTCTGCAGGACACAAGCCCCCTCTTCAAGGCCAAAGGGCCTTTCTACATGGCCATAGTCATTTCCATAGGGCACAAGCCCCTCCAGCTCTCTCCACAGGGCAACGGACCCCTATACAGGGTCACAGGCCTTTCCACAGGGCCACAACACCTTCAGCTCTCTCCACAGGACCACAGGCTACTACCGGGCCACAGGTCTTTCCACAGTGCCACAAGCACCATCCAGCTCTCTCCACAGGCAATCATGTTGCACTTTTGCAACAAGAGTCAATTTTTGTTGCAGTTCGGCAACATTGGAGTCAACCCTGTTGCAAATCGGACACGAAGCTTGAAAATTTAGATGTTTACTGCAAAGGACTTCATAGGCCTTCATCTTACTCCAGAGCCTTCCACAGGCCCCTCCAGCACGCTCTACATGGCCTTTTCCACAGGCCACAACTCCATCCAGCTCTCTTTACATCGCCACATGCCCCTCTGCGGGGCAACAGACCCCTATACAGGGTCACAGGCCTCTCCACAGGGCCTCAACCCCTTCAGCTCTCTCCACAGGACCACTGGCTCCTTCTGCCGGGCCACAAGCCTTTCCACAGGGCCACAATCCCCTCCAATTCCACAGGACAACAGGCTCTCTTTACAGGGCCATAGCTCCCCTCCACAGGGCCAAATGCACTTTCCACATGGCCACAACCCCCTCCAGCTCTCTACACAGAGTCATGGGGCCCGTCTGCAGGGCACAAGACCCTTCATCAAGGCCAAGGGGCCTTTCTACAGGGCCACTGGCCTTTAAATAGTGCCACAACCTCCTCTGGCTCTCTCAAGAGGGCCACAGGCTCCTTCTACAGGGCAAGGGCCCCCTCCACAAGGCCAAAGGCCCTTTGCAAAGGGCCATAGGTCCATTCCACAGGGCCATAGTCATTTCCATAGGGCCATAACCCCCCTCAAGCTCTCTCCACAGAACCGCAGGCTCCTTCTACAGGTTTACAGGCATATACACAGGGCCACATCCGCCTTCACCTCTCTCCACAAGGCGACAGGGCCCTTTCACTGTGTCATAGGCCTTTCCATAAGGCCACAACCCCCTCTGTCTCTCTCAAAAAGGACAGAGGCTCCCTTTACAAGGCAACAGCCCCCTCCACAAGGCCAAAGGCCTTTTTCAAAGGGCCACAGGTCCCTTTCGCAGGGCCATAGGCATTTCCCCAAGGCAATAACCCCCTCCAGCTCTCTCCACAGGACCACAGGCTCCTTCTACAAGACTACAACCCCTTTGAGCTCTTTCATCAGGGCCACAGCCTCCTCCGCCCCCCTTTAATCAGTTAAAAGGGCTCAATTGAGTGACCACAACACCTTCAGCTCTCTCCACAGGACCACAGGCTCCTACTGAGCCACAGGACTTTCCACAGTGCCACAAGCCCCTCTAGCTCTCTCCACAGGCAATCATGTTGCATGTTTTTTACTGCAAAGGACTTCATAGGCCAAAATCTTACTCCAGAGCCTTCCACAGGCCCCTCCAGCCGGCTCCACATGGCCTTTTCCTCAGGCCACAACTCCCTCCAGCTCTCTTTACATCGCCACATGCCCCTCTGCGGGGCCACAGACCCCTATACAGGGTCACTGGCCTTTCCACAGGGCCTCAACCCCTTCAGCTCTCTCCACAGGACCACAGGCTTTTCCACAGCCCACAACTCCTTCCAGCTCTCATCACAGGGCCACAGCCCCTTCCACAAGGCTAAAGGGCCTATCCATAGGGCCACAGACCTTTCCACAGGGCCACAACACGCTCCAGCTCTCTCCACAGGACAAGAAGCTCTCTTTACAGGGCCATAGCTCACCTCCACAGGGCCAAATGCACTTTCCACACGGCCACAACTCCCAACAGCCCTCTCCACAGAGTCACAGGGCCCGTCTGCAGGGCACAAGCCCCTCTTCAAGGCCAAAAGGCCTTTCTACATGGCCATAGTCATTCCCATAGGGCACGAGCACCTCCAGCTCTCTCCACAGGGCAACGGACCCCTGTACAGGGTCACAGTCCTTTCCACAGGGCCACAACAGCTTCAGCTCTCTCCACAGGCAATCATGTTGCATGTTGTTTACTGCAGAGGACTTCATAGGCCCAAACCTTACTCCAGAGCCTTCCACAGGCCCCTCCAGCCCGCTCCACATGGCCTTTTCCTCAGGCCACAACTCCCTCCAGCTCTCTTTACATCGCCACATGCCCCTCTGCGGGGCCACAGACCCCTATACAGGGTCACATGCCTTTCCACAGGGGCTCAACCCCTTCAGCTCTCTCCACAGGACCACTGCCTCCTTCTGCCGGGCTACAAGCCTTTCCACAGGGCCACAATCCCCTCCAACTCTTCTCCACAGGACAACAAGCTCTCTTTACAGGGCCATAGCTCCCGTCCACAGGGCCAAATGCACGTTCTGCACGGCCACAGCCCCCTTTAGCTCTCTCCACAGAGACACAAGGCCCGTCTGCAGGGCACAAGCCCCCTCTTCAAGGCCAAAAGGCCTTTCTACATGGCCATAGTCATTTCCATAGGGCACGAGCCCCTCCAGCTCTCTCCACAGGGCAACGGACCGCTATACAGGGTCACAGGCCTTTCCACAGGGCCACAACACCTTCAGCTCTTCCACATGACCACAGGCTCCAGCCCGGCCACAGGCCTTTCCACAGTGCTACAAGTCCCTCCAGCTCTCTCCACAGGCAATCATGTTTCATGTTGTTTACCGCAAAAGGACTTCATAGGCCTAAATCTTACTTCAGACCCTTCCACAGGCCCCTCCAGCCCGCTCCACATGGCCTTTTCCGCAGGCCACAACTCCCTCCAGCTCTCTTTACATCGCCACATGCCCCTCTGCGGGGCCACAGACCCCTATACAGGGTCACAGGCCTTTCCACAGGACCTCAACCCCTTCAGCTCTCTCCACAGGACCACAGACTTTTCCACAGCCCACAACTCCTTCCAGCTCTCACCAGAGGGCCACAGCCCCTTCCACAAGGCTAAAGGGCCTATCCATAGGGCCACAACACCCTCCAGCTCTCTCCACAGGACAAGAAGCTCTCTTTACAGGGCCATAGCTCACCTCCACAGGGCCAAATGCACTTTCCACACGGCCACAACTCCCAACAGCTCTCTCCACAGAGTCACAAGGCCCGTCTGCAGGGCACAAGCCCCCTCTTCAAGGCCAAAAGGCCTTTCTACATGGCCATAGTCATTTCCATAGGGCACAAGCCCCTCCAGCTCTCTCCACAGGGCAACGTTCCCCTATACAGGGTCACAGGCCTTTCCCCAGGGCCACAATCCCCTCCAACTCTTCTCCACACGACAACAAGCTCTCTTTACCGGGCCATAGCTCCCCTCCACAGGGCCAAATGCACTTTCTGCATGGCCACAGCCCCCTTTAGCTCTCTCCACAGAGACACAAGGCCCGTCTGCAGGGCACAAGCCCCCTCTTCAAGGCCAAAAGGCCTTTCTACATGGCCATAGTCATTTCCATAGGGCACAAGCCCCTCCAGCTCTCTCCACAGGGCAACGGACCCCTATACAGGGTCACAGGCCTTTCCACAGTGCCACAAGCCCCTCCAGCTCTCTCCACAGGCAATCATGTTGCATGTTGTTTACTGCAAAGGACTTCATAGGCCCAAATCTTACTCCAGAGCCTTCCACAGGCCTTTCCAGCCCACTCCACATGGCCTTTTCCTCAGGCCACAACTCCCTCCCGCTCTCTTTACATCGCCACATGCACCCTCTGCGGGGCCACAGACCCCTATACAGGGTCACAGGCCTTTCCACAGGGCCTCAACCCCTTCAGCTCTCTCCACAGGACCACTGGCTCCTTCTGCCGGGCCACAAGCATTTCCACAGGGCCACAATCCCCTCCAACTCTCTACACAGGACAACTAGCTCTCTTTACAGGGCTATAGCTCCCCTCCACAGGGCCAAATGCACTTTCCACACGGCCAATATCCCCTCCAGCTCTCTCCACAGAGTCACGGGGCTCGTCTGCAGGGCACAAGCCCCTTCATCAAGGCCAAGGGGCCTTTCTACAGGGCTACTGGCCTTTAAATAGGGCCACAACCCCCTCTGGTACTCTCAACAGGGCCACAGGCTCCTTCTACAGGTGTACAGGCATTTACACAGGGCCACAACCACCTTTACCTCTCTCCACAGGGCAACAGGGCCCTTTCACTATGCAATAAGCCTTTCCATAAGGCCACAACCCCCTCTCTCTCTCTCAAATAGGACAGAGGCTCCCTTTACAAGGAAACAGCCCCCTCCACAAGGCCAAAGTCCTTTTTCAAAGGGCCACAGGTCCCTTCCACAGGGCCATAGGCATTTCCCCAAGGCAATAGCCCCCTCCAGCTCTCTCCACAGGACCACAGGCTCCTTCTACGAGGCTACAACCCATTTCAGCTCTTTCATCAGGGCCACAGCCCCCTCCACCCCTCTTTAATCAGTTAAAAGGACTCATTTGAGTGACCTATTGACCATTGGTCAGCTCGAGTAAAGGAACCTGATATAGTATACTGCACTGTTTAATATTCTTTTTTTTCTTTACACAGGTTGAATGCTGGCAAAGAAATGTCACCTATGCCATGCTCCTTTATACCAGTTTTCTTGATTGACATGTTATTTTTGGAGCCAAATGAGAAAATTGGGAAATAGAAAGCTCCCCCCTCCTTCCAATCAGTGGATCCGGTCAGGTGCTCAGTGGCGGTAGGCCACCGCCTGGAAGCCAAACATGAAAAAAGGAATGCTGGCACCGGTTTCCATATGATGAATTTTACTTTATTCCATGAAGATCAATACATTAAAAAGAAGGCATCTTTACAGGCAATCCGCCATCATGTCATTTTTGGTTTAAGCCTAATTTCTTTCAATAAATAAAATGGAATAAATGTGTCACTTTTTTGCCTATACTAGTAGTTGTGGGGTATTATGACATCACAATAGAATTAATACTTACCCTTTCCGATGCCTTTTAGGGCTATCCGGTGCAGAACCAAGGCCAAATACCAACCGACAGGACCTTCATGTGACATCATGGAAGGTCCTGTTGCTCAGGACGTGGCTTTGGCTCTGCATCGGATAGACCGAAAAGGCGTCTGAAAGGGTAAGTATTAATTCTTTATTATTTTTAATACATCTGTATTTATTTAATTTTGATTTCGTACTGTATAGTAATACATTACAAAATGAAATGGGGGCTGGCAGACATGTCACAAAGGGGAGGAGGAACAGGATTCTTCTTCCACCTCTGTGACATCACTTCTCCTCCGGACCGGGTGGTGTGTGAACACAGCCTCAGGCTGCGTGCCCACGTAGCGATTTACAAGCGTATATGTTGCGTAATTTACGCAGCGGAAACGCTTGTGAAACACTTGATAATCTGCACCCCATGGTACTCAGTGGCATTCCGCAATGTTAATGCCCATGCTGTAGATTTTTACGCAGCGTTTCTGCTGCGCTTAAAAATCCGTTCCACAGGGCCACAACACATTCAGCTCTCTCCACAGGACCACAGGCTCCTACCCGGCCACAGGCCTTTCCACAGTGCTACGAGTCCCTCCAGCTCTCTCCACAGGCAATCATGTTTCATGTTGTTTACCGCAAAAGGACTTCATAGGCCCAAATCTTACTTCAGACCCTTCCACAGGCCCCTCCAGCCCACTCCACATGGCCTTTTCAGCAGGCCACAACTCCCTCCAGCTCTCTTTACATCGCCACATGCCCCTCTGCGGGGCCACAGACCCCTATACAGGGTCACAGGCCTTTCCACAGGAACTCAACCCCTTCAGCTCTCTCCACAGGACCACAGACTTTTCCACAGCCCACAACTCCTTCCAGCTCTCACCAGAGGGCCACAGCCCCTTCCACAAGGCTAAAGGGCCTATCCATAGGGCCACAGACATTTCCACAGGGCCACAACACCCTCCAGCTCTCTCCACAGGACAAGAAGCTCTCTTTACAGGGCCATAGCTCACCTCCACAGGGCCAAATGCACTTTCCACACGGCCACAACTCCCAACAGCTCTCTCCACAGAGTCACAAGGCCCGTCTGCAGGGCACAAGCCCCCTCTTCAAGGCCAAAAGGCCTTTCTACATGGCCATAGTCATTTCCATAGGGCACAAGCCCCTCCAGCTCTCTCCACAGGGCAACGGACCCCTATACAGGGTCACAGGCCTTTCCACAGGGCCACAACACTTTCAGCTCTCTCCACAGGACCACAGGCTCCTACTGGGCCACAGGCCTTTCCACCGTGCCACAAGCCCCTCCAGCTCTCTCCACAGGCAATCATGTTGCATGTTGTTTACTGCAAAGGACTTCATAGGCCCAAATCTTACTCCAGAGCCTTCCACACGCCTTTCCAGCCCACTCCACATGGCATTTTCCTCAGGCCACAACTCCCTCCAGCTCTCTTTACATCGCCACATGCACCCTCTGCGGGACCACAGACCCCTATACAGGGTCACAGGCCTTTCCACAGGGCCTCAACCCCTTCAGCTCTCTCCACAGGACCACTGGCTCCTTCTGCCGGGCCACAAGCATTTCCACAGGGCCACAATCCCCTCCAACTCTTCTCCACAGGACAACAAGCTCTCTTTACAGAGCCATAACTCCCCTCCACAGGGCCAAATGCACTTTCTGCACGGCCACAGCCCCCTTTAGCTCTCTCCACAGAGACACAGGGCCCGTCTGCAGGACACAAGCCCCCTCTTCAAGGCCAAAGGGCCTTTCTACATGGCCATAGTCATTTCCATAGGGCACAAGCCCCTCCAGCTCTCTCCACAGGGCAACGGACCCCTATACAGGGTCACAGGCCTTTCCACAGGGCCACAACACCTTCAGCTCTCTCCACAGGACCACAGGCTACTACCGGGCCACAGGTCTTTCCACAGTGCCACAAGCACCATCCAGCTCTCTCCACAGGCAATCATGTTGCACTTTTGCAACAAGAGTCAATTTTTGTTGCAGTTCGGCAACATTGGAGTCAACCCTGTTGCAAATCGGACACGAAGCTTGAAAATTTAGATGTTTACTGCAAAGGACTTCATAGGCCTTCATCTTACTCCAGAGCCTTCCACAGGCCCCTCCAGCACGCTCCACATGGCCTTTTCCACAGGCCACAACTCCATCCAGCTCTCTTTACATCGCCACATGCCCCTCTGCGGGGCAACAGACCCCTATACAGGGTCACAGGCCTCTCCACAGGGCCTCAACCCCTTCAGCTCTCTCCACAGGACCACTGGCTCCTTCTGCCGGGCCACAAGCCTTTCCACAGGGCCACAATCCCCTCCAATTCCACAGGACAACAGGCTCTCTTTACAGGGCCATAGCTCCCCTCCACAGGGCCAAATGCACTTTCCACATGGCCACAACCCCCTCCAGCTCTCTACACAGAGTCATGGGGCCCGTCTGCAGGGCACAAGCCCCTTCATCAAGGCCAAGGGGCCTTTCTACAGGGCCACTGGCCTTTAAATAGTGCCACAACCTCCTCTGGCTCTCTCAAGAGGGCCACAGGCTCCTTCTACAGGGCAAGGGCCCCCTCCACAAGGCCAAAGGCCCTTTGCAAAGGGCCATAGGTCCATTCCACAGGGCCATAGTCATTTCCATAGGGCCATAACCCCCCTCAAGCTCTCTCCACAGAACCGCAGGCTCCTTCAACAGGTTTACAGGCATATACACAGGGCCACATCCGCCTTCACCTCTCTCCACAAGGCGACAGGGCCCTTTCACTGTGTCATAGGCCTTTCCATAAGGCCACAACCCCCTCTGTCTCTCTCAAAAAGGACAGAGGCTCCCTTTACAAGGCAACAGCCCCCTCCACAAGGCCAAAGGCCTTTTTCAAAGGGCCACAGGTCCCTTTCGCAGGGCCATAGGCATTTCCCCAAGGCAATAACCCCCTCCAGCTCTCTCCACAGGACCACAGGCTCCTTCTACAAGACTACAACCCCTTTGAGCTCTTTCATCAGGGCCACAGCCTCCTCCGCCCCCCTTTAATCAGTTAAAAGGGCTCAATTGAGTGACCACAACCCCTTCAGCTCTCTCCACAGGACCACAGGCTCCTACTGAGCCACAGGACTTTCCACAGTGCCACAAGCCCCTCTAGCTCTCTCCACAGGCAATCATGTTGCATGTTTTTTACTGCAAAGGACTTCATAGGCCAAAATCTTACTCCAGAGCCTTCCACAGGCCCCTGCAGCCGGCTCCACATGGCCTTTTCCTCAGGCCACAACTCCCTCCAGCTCTCTTTACATCGCCACATGCCCCTCTGCGGGGCCACAGACCCCTATACAGGGTCACTGGCCTTTCCACAGGGCCTCAACCCCTTCAGCTGTCTCCACAGGACCACAGGCTTTTCCACAGCCCACAACTCCTTCCAGCTCTCACCACAGGGCCACAGCCCTTTCCACAAGGCTAAAGGGCCTATCCATAGGGCCACATACCTTTCCACAGGGCCACAACACCCTCCAGCTCTCTCCACAGGACAAGAAGCTCTCTTTACAGGGCCATAGCTCACGTCCACAGGGCCAAATGCACTTTCCACACGGCCACAACTCCCAACAGCTCTCTCCACAGAGTCACAGGGCCCGTCTGCAGGGCACAAGCCCCCTCTTCAAGGCCAAAAGGCCTTTCTACATGGCCATAGTCATTTCCATAGGGCACAAGCCCCTCCAGCTCTCTCCACAGGGCAACAGACCCCTATACAGGATCACAGGCCTTTCCACAGGGCCACAACACCTTCAGCTCTCTCCACAGGACCACAGGCTCCTATTGGGCCACAGGCCTTTCCACAGTGCCACAAGCCCCTCCAGCTCTCTCCACAGGCAATCATGTTGCATGTTGTTTACTGCAAAGGACTTCATAGGCTCAAATCTTACTCCAGAGCCTTCCACAGGCCTCTCCAGCCCGCTCCACATGGCCTTTTCCTCAGGCCACAACTCCCTCCAGCTCTCTTTACATCGCCACATGCCCCTCTGCGGGGCCACAGACCCCTATACAGGGTCACAGGCCTTTCCACAGGGCCTCAACCCCTTCAGCTGTCTCCACAGGACCACAGGCTTTTCCACAGCCCACAACTCCTTCCAGCTCTCACCACAGGGCCACAGCCCTTTCCACAAGGCTAAAGGGCCTATCCATAGGGCCACAGACCTTTCCACAGGGCCAAAACACCCTCCAGCTCTCTCGACAGGACAAGAAGCTCTCTTTACAGGGCCATAGCTCACCTCCACAGGGCCAAATGCACTTTCCACACGGCCACAACTCCCAACAGCTCTCTCCACAGAGTCACAGGGCCCGTCTGCAGGGCACAAGCCCCCTCTTCAAGGCCAAAAGGCCTTTCTACATGGCCATAGTCATTTCCATAGGGCACGAGCCCCTCCAGCTCTCTCCACAGAGCAACGGACCCCTATACAGGATCACAGGCCTTTCCACAGGGCCACAACACCTTCAGCTCTCTCCACAGGACCACAGGCTCCTACTGGGCCACAGGCCTTTCCACAGTGCCACAAGCCCCTCAAGCTCTCTCCACAGGCAATCATGTTGCATGTTGTTTACTGAAAAGGACTTCATAGGCTCAAATCTTACTCCAGAGCCTTCCACAGGCCTCTCCAGCCCGCTCCACATGGCCTTTTCCTCAGGCCACAACTCCCTCCAGCTCTCTTTACATCGCCACATGCCCCTCTGCGGGGCCACAGACCCCTATACAGGGTCACAGGCCTTTCCACAGGGCCTCAACCCCTTCAGCTGTCTCCACAGGACCACAGGCTTTTCCACAGCCCACAACTCCTTCCAGCTCTCACCACAGGGCCACAGCCCTTTCCACAAGGCTAAAGGGCCTATCCATAGGGCCACATACCTTTCCACAGGGCCACAACACCCTCCAGCTCTCTCCACAGGACAAGAAGCTCTCTTTACAGGGCCATAGCTCACCTCCACAGGGCCAAATGCACTTTCCACACGGCCACAACTCCCAACAGCTCTCTCCACAGAGTCACAGGGCCCGTCTGCAGGGCACAAGCCCCCTCTTCAAGGCCAAAAGGCCTTTCTACATGGCCATAGTCATTTCCATAAGGCACGAGCCCCTCCAGCTCTCTCCACAGGGCAACAGACCCCTATACAGGATCACAGGCCTTTCCACAGGGCCACAACACCTTCAGCTCTCTCCACAGGACCACAGGCTCCTACTGGGCCACAGGCCTTTCTACAGTGCCACAAGCCCCTCCAGCTCTCTCCACAGGCAATCATGTTGCATGTTGTTTACTGCAAAGGACTTCATAGGCTCAAATCTTACTCCAGAGCCTTCCACAGGCCTCTCCAGCCCGCTCCACATGGCCTTTTCCTCAGGCCACAACTCCCTCCAGCTATCTTTACATCGCCACATGCCCCTCTGCGGGGCCACAGACCCCTATACAGGGTCACAGGCCTTTCCACAGGGCCTCAACCCCTTCAGCTGTCTCCACAGGACCACAGGCTTTTCCACAGCCCACAACTCCTTCCAGCTCTCACCACAGGGCCACAGCCCTTTCCACAAGGCTAAAGGGCCTATCCATAGGGCCACAGACCTTTCCACAGGGCCACAACACCCTCCAGCTCTCTCCACAGGACAAGAAGCTCTCTTTACAGGGCCATAGCTCACCTCCACAGGGCCAAATGCACTTTCCACACGGCTACAACTCCCAACAGCTCTCTCCACAGAGTCACAGGGCCCGTCTGCAGGGCACAAGCGCCCTCTTCAAGGCCAAAAGGCCTTTCTACATGGCTATAGTCATTTCCATACGGCACGAGCCCCTCCAGCTCTCTCCACAGGGCAACGGACCCCTATACAGGGTCACAGGCCTTTCCACAGGGCCACAACACCTTCAGCTCTCTCCACAGGACCACAGGCTCCTACTGGGCCACAGGCATTTCCACAGTGCCACAAGCCCCTCCAGCTCTCTCCACAGGCAATCATGTTGCATGTTGTTTACTGCAAAGGACTTCATAGGCTCAAATCTTACTCCAGAGCCTTCCACAGGCCTCTCCAGCTCGCTCCACATGGCCTTTTCCTCAGGCCACAACTCCCTCCAGCTCTCTTTACATCGCCACATGCCCCTCTGCGGGGCCACAGACCCCTATACAGGGTCACAGGCCTTTCCACAGGGCCTCAACCCCTTCAGCTGTCTCCACAGGACCACAGGCTTTTCCACAGCCCACAACTCCTTCCAGCTCTCACAAAAGGGCCACAGCCCTTTCCACAAGGCTAAAGGGCCTATCCATAGGGCCACATACCTTTCCACAGGGCCACAACACCCTCCAGCTCTCTCCACAGGACAAGAAGCTCTCTTTACAGGGCCATAGCTCACCTCCACAGGGCCAAATGCACTTTCCACACGGCCACAACTCCCAACAGCTCTCTCCACAGAGTCACAGGGCCCGTCTGCAGGGCACAAGCCCCCTCTTCAAGGCCAAAAGGCCTTTCTACATGGCCATAGTCATTTCCATAGGGCACGAGCCCCTCCAGCTCTCTCCACAGGGCAACAGACCCCTATACAGGATCACAGGCCTTTCCACAGGGCCACAACACCTTCAGCTCTCTCCACAGGACCACAGGCTCCTACTGGGCCACAGGCCTTTCTACAGTGCCACAAGCCCCTCCAGCTCTCTCCACAGGCAATCATGTTGCATGTTGTTTACTGCAAAGGACTTCATAGGCTCAAATCTTACTCCAGAGCCTTCCACAGGCCTCTCCAGCCCGCTCCACATGGCCTTTTCCTCAGGCCACAACTCCCTCCAGCTCTCTTTACATCGCCACATGCCCCTCTGCGGGGCCACAGACCCCTATACAGGGTCACAGGCCTTTCCACAGGGCCTCAACCCCTTCAGCTGTCTCCACAGGACCACAGGCTTTTCCACAGCCCACAACTCCTTCCAGCTCTCACCACAGGGCCACAGCCCTTTCCACAAGGCTAAAGGGCCTATCCATAGGGCCACAGACCTTTCCACAGGGCCACAACACCCTCCAGCTCTCTCCACAGGACAAGAAGCTCTCTTTACAGGGCCATAGCTCACCTCCACAGGGCCAAATGCACTTTCCACACGGCTACAACTCCCAACAGCTCTCTCCACAGAGTCACAGGGCCCGTCTGCAGGGCACAAGCGCCCTCTTCAAGGCCAAAAGGCCTTTCTACATGGCTATAGTCATTTCCATACGGCACGAGCCCCTCCAGCTCTCTCCACAGGGCAACGGACCCCTATACAGGGTCACAGGCCTTTCCACAGGGCCACAACACCTTCAGCTCTCTCCACAGGACCACAGGCTCCTACTGGGCCACAAGCCTTTCCACAGTGCCACAAGCCCCTCCAGCTCTCTCCACAGGCAATCATGTTGCATGTTGTTTACTGCAAAGGACTTCATAGGCTCAAATCTTACTCCAGAGCCTTCCACAGGCCTCTCCAGCCCGCTCCACATGGCCTGTTCCTCAGGCCACAACTCCCTCCAGCTCTCTTTACATCGCCACATGCCCCTCTGCGGGGCCACAGACCCCTATACAGGGTCACAGGCCTTTCCACAGGGCCTCAACCCCTTCAGCTGTCTCCACAGGACCACAGGCTTTTCCACAGCCCACAACTCCTTCCAGCTCTCACCACAGGGCCACAGCCCTTTCCACAAGGCTAAAGGGCCTATCCATAGGGCCACAGACCTTTCCACAGGGCCACAACACCCTCCAGCTCTCTCCACAGGACAAGAAGCTCTCTTTACAGGGCCATAGCTCACCTCCACAGGGCCAAATGCACTTTCCACACGGCTACAACTCCCAACAGCTCTCTCCACAGAGTCACAGGGCCCGTCTGCAGGGCACAAGCGCCCTCTTCAAGGCCAAAAGGCCTTTCTACATGGCTATAGTCATTTCCATACGGCACGAGCCCCTCCAGCTCTCTCCACAGGGCAACGGACCCCTATACAGGGTCACAGGCCTTTCCACAGGGCCACAACACCTTCAGCTCTCTCCACAGGACCACAGGCTCCTACTGGGCCACAGGCCTTTCCACAGTGCCACAAGCCCCTCCAGCTCTCTCCACAGGCAATCATGTTGCATGTTGTTTACTGCAAAGGACTTCATAGGCTCAAATCTTACTCCAGAGCCTTCCACAGGCCTCTCCAGCCCGCTCCACATGGCCTGTTCCTCAGGCCACAACTCCCTCCAGCTCTCTTTACATCGCCACATGCCCCTCTGCGGGGCCACAGACCCCTATACAGGGTCACAGGCCTTTCCACAGGGCCTCAACCCCTTCAGCTGTCTCCACAGGACCACAGGCTTTTCCACAGCCCACAACTCCTTCCAGCTCTCACCACAGGGCCACAGCCCTTTCCACAAGGCTAAAGGGCCTATCCATAGGGCCACATACCTTTCCACAGGGCCACAACACCCTCCAGCTCTCTCCACAGGACAAGAAGCTCTCTTTACAGGGCCATAGCTCACCTCCACAGGGCCAAATGCACTTTCCACACGGCTACAACTCCCAACAGCTCTCTCCACAGAGTCACAGGGCCCGTCTGCAGGGCACAAGCGCCCTCTTCAAGGCCAAAAGGCCTTTCTACATGGCTATAGTCATTTCCATACGGCACGAGCCCCTCCAGCTCTATCCACAGGGCAACGGACCCCTATACAGGGTCACAGGCCTTTCCACAGGGCCACAACACCTTCAGCTCTCTCCACAGGACCACAGGCTCCTACTGTGCCACAGGCCTTTCCATAGTGCCACAAGCCCCTCCAGCTCTCTCCACAGGCAATCATGTTGCATGTTGTTTACTGCAAAGGACTTCATAGGCTCAAATCTTACTCCAGAGCCTTCCACAGGCCTCTCCAGCCCGCTCCACATGGCCTTTTCCTCAGGCCACAACTCCCTCCAGCTCTCTTTACATCGCCACATGCCCCTCTGCGGGGCCACAGACCCCTATACAGGGTCACAGGCCTTTCCACAGGGCCTCAACCCCTTCAGCTGTCTCCACAGGACCACAGGCTTTTCCACAGCCCACAACTCCTTCCAGCTCTCACCACAGGGCCACAGCCCTTTCCACAAGGCTAAAGGGCCTATCCATAGGGCCACATACCTTTCCACAGGGCCACAACACCCTCCAGCTCTCTCCACAGGACAAGAAGCTCTCTTTACAGGGCCATAGCTCACCTCCACAGGGCCAAATGCACTTTCCACACGGCCACAACTCCCAACAGCTCTCTCCACAGAGTCACAGGGCCCGTCTGCAGGGCACAAGCCCCCTCTTCAAGGCCAAAAGGCCTTTCTACATGGCCATAGTCATTTCCATAGGGCACGAGCCCCTCCAGCTCTCTCCACAGGGCAACAGACCCCTATACAGGATCACAGGCCTTTCCACAGGGCCACAACACCTTCAGCTCTCTCCACAGGACCACAGGCTCCTACTGGGCCACAGGCCTTTCTACAGTGCCACAAGCCCCTCCAGCTCTCTCCACAGGCAATCATGTTGCATGTTGTTTACTGCAAAGGACTTCATAGGCTCAAATCTTACTCCAGAGCCTTCCACAGGCCTCTCCAGCCCGCTCCACATGGCCTTTTCCTCAGGCCACAACTCCCTCCAGCTCTCTTTACATCGCCACATGCCCCTCTGCGTGGCCACAGACCCCTATACAGGGTCACAGGCCTTTCCACAGGGCCTCAACCCCTTCAGCTGTCTCCACAGGACCACAGGCTTTTCCACAGCCCACAACTCCTTCCAGCTCTCACCACAGGGCCACAGCCCTTTCCACAAGGCTAAAGGGCCTATCCATAGGGCCACATACCTTTCCACAGGGCCACAACACCCTCCAGCTCTCTCCACAGGACAAGAAGCTCTCTTTACAGGGCCATAGCTCACCTCCACAGGGCCAAATGCACTTTCCACACGGCCACAACTCCCAACAGCTCTCTCCACAGAGTCACAGGGCCCGTCTGCAGGGCACAAGCCCCCTCTTCAAGGCCAAAAGGCCTTTCTACATGGCCATAGTCATTTCCATAGGGCACGAGCCCCTCCAGCTCTCTCCACAGGGCAACAGACCCCTATACAGGATCACAGGCATTTCCACAGGGCCACAACACCTTCAGCTCTCTCCACAGGACCACAGGCTCCTACTGGGCCACAGGCCTTTCCACAGTGCCACAAGCCCCTCCAGCTCTCTCCACAGGCAATCATGTTGCATGTTGTTTACTGCAAAGGACTTCATAGGCTCAAATCTTACTCCAGAGCCTTCCACAGGCCTCTCCAGCCCGCTCCACATGGCCTTTTCCTCAGGCCACAACTCCCTCCAGCTCTCTTTACATCGCCACATGCCCCTCTGCGGGGCCACAGACCCCTATACAGGGTCACAGGCCTTTCCACAGGGCCTCAACCCCTTCAGCTGTCTCCACAGGACCACAGGCTTTTCCACAGCCCACAACTCCTTCCAGCTCTCACCACAGGGCCACAGCCCTTTCCACAAGGCTAAAGGGCCTATCCATAGGGCCACATACCTTTCCACAGGGCCACAACACCCTCCAGCTCTCTCCACAGGACAAGAAGCTCTCTTTACAGGGCCATAGCTCACCTCCACAGGGCCAAATGCACTTTCCACACGGCTACAACTCCCAACAGCTCTCTCCACAGAGTCACAGGGCCCGTCTGCAGGGCACAAGCGCCCTCTTCAAGGCCAAAAGGCCTTTCTACATGGCCATAGTCATTTTCATACGGCACGAGCCCCTCCAGCTCTCTCCACAGGGCAACGGACCCCTATACAGGGTCACAGGCCTTTCCACAGGGCCACAACACCTTCAGCTCTCTCCACAGGACCACGGGCTCCTACTGGGCCACAGGCCTTTCCACAGTGCCACAAGCCCCTCCAGCTCTCTCCACAGGCAATCATGTTGCATGTTGTTTACTGCAAAGGACTTCATAGGCTCAAATCTTACTCCAGAGCCTTCCACAGGCCTCTCCAGCCCGCTCCACATGGCCTTTTCCTCAGGCCACAACTCCCTCCAGCTCTCTTTACATCGCCACATGCCCCTCTGCGGGGCCACAGACCCCTATACAGGGTCACAGGCCTTTCCACAGGGCCTCAACCCCTTCAGCTGTCTCCACAGGACCACAGGCTTTTCCACAGCCCACAACTCCTTCCAGCTCTCACCACAGGGCCACAGCCCTTTCCACAAGGCTAAAGGCCTATCCATAGGGCCACAGACCTTTCCACAGGGCCACAACACCCTCCAGCTCTCTCCACAGGACAAGAAGCTCTCTTTACAGGGCCATAGCTCACCTCCACAGGGCCAAATGCACTTTCTACACGGCTACAACTCCCAACAGCTCTCTCCACAGAGTCACAGGGCCCGTCTGCAGGGCACAAGCGCCCTCTTCAAGGCCAAAAGGCCTTTCTACATGGCTATAGTCATACGGCACGAGCCCCTCCAGCTCTCTCCACAGGGCAACGGACCCCTATACAGGGTCACAGGCCTTTCCACAGGGCCACAACACCTTCAGCTCTCTCCACAGGACCACAGGCTCCTACTGGGCCACAGGCCTTTCCACAGTGCCACAAGCCCCTCCAGCTCTCTCCACAGGCAATCATGTTGCATGTTGTTTACTGCAAAGGACTTCATAGGCTCAAATCTTACTCCAGAGCCTTCCACAGGCCTCTCCAGCCCGCTCCACATGGCCTTTTCCTCAGGCCACAACTCCCTCCAGCTCTCTTTACATCGCCACATGCCCCTCTGCGGGGCCACAGACCCCTATACAGGGTCACAGGCCTTTCCACAGGGCCTCAACCCCTTCAGCTGTCTCCACAGGACCACAGGCTTTTCCATAGCCCACAACTCCTTCCAGCTCTCACCACAGGGCCACAGCCCTTTCCACAAGGCTAAAGGGCCTATCCATAGGGCCACATACCTTTCCACAGGGCCACAACACCCTCCAGCTCTCTCCACAGGACAAGAAGCTCTCTTTACAGGGCCATAGCTCACCTCCACAGGGCCAAATGCACTTTCCACACGGCTACAACTCCCAACAGCTCTCTCCACAGAGTCACAGGGCCCGTCTGCAGGGCACAAGCGCCCTCTTCAAGGCCAAAAGGCCTTTCTACATGGCTATAGTCATTTCCATACGGCACGAGCCCCTCCAGCTCTCTCCACAGGGCAACGGACCCCTATACAGGGTCACAGGCCTTTCCACAGGGCCACAACACCTTCAGCTCTCTCCACAGGACCACAGGCTCCTACTGGGCCACAGGCCTTTCCACAGTGCCACAAGCCCCTCCAGCTCTCTCCACAGGCAATCATGTTGCATGTTGTTTACTGCAAAGGACTTCATAGGCTCAAATCTTACTCCAGAGCCTTCCACAGGCCTCTCCAGCCCGCTCCACATGGCCTTTTCCTCAGGCCACAACTCCCTCCAGCTCTCTTTACATCGCCACATGCCCCTCTGCGGGGCCACAGACCCCTATACAGGGTCACAGGCCTTTCCACAGGGCCTCAACCCCTTCAGCTGTCTCCACAGGACCACAGGCTTTTCCACAGCCCACAACTCCTTCCAGCTCTCACCACAGGGCCACAGCCCTTTCCACAAGGCTAAAGGGCCTATCCATAGGGCCACATACCTTTCCACAGGGCCACAACACCCTCCAGCTCTCTCCACAGGACAAGAAGCTCTCTTTACAGGGCCATAGCTCACCTCCACAGGGCCAAATGCACTTTCCACACGGCTACAACTCCCAACAGCTCTCTCCACAGAGTCACAGGGCCCGTCTGCAGGGCACAAGCGCCCTCTTCAAGGCCAAAAGGCCTTTCTACATGGCTATAGTCATTTCCATACGGCACGAGCCCCTCCAGCTCTCTCCACAGGGCAACGGACCCCTATACAGGGTCACAGGCCTTTCCACAGGGCCACAACACCTTCAGCTCTCTCCACAGGACCACAGGCTCCTACTGGGCCACAGGCCTTTCCATAGTGCCACAAGCCCCTCCAGCTCTCTCCACAGGCAATCATGTTGCATGTTGTTTACTGCAAAGGACTTCATAGGCTCAAATCTTACTCCAGAGCCTTCCACAGGCCTCTCCAGCCCGCTCCACATGGCCTTTTCCTCAGGCCACAACTCCCTCCAGCTCTCTTTACATCGCCACATGCCCCTCTGCGGGGCCACAGACCCCTATACAGGGTCACAGGCCTTTCCACAGGGCCTCAACCCCTTCAGCTGTCTCCACAGGACCACAGGCTTTTCCACAGCCCACAACTCCTTCCAGCTCTCACCACAGGGCCACAGCCCTTTCCACAAGGCTAAAGGGCCTATCCATAGGGCCACATACCTTTCCACAGGGCCACAACACCCTCCAGCTCTCTCCACAGGACAAGAAGCTCTCTTTACAGGGCCATAGCTCACCTCCACAGGGCCAAATGCACTTTCCACACGGCCACAACTCCCAACAGCTCTCTCCACAGAGTCACAGGGCCCGTCTGCAGGGCACAAGCCCCCTCTTCAAGGCCAAAAGGCCTTTCTACATGGCCATAGTCATTTCCATAGGGCACGAGCCCCTCCAGCTCTCTCCACAGGGCAACAGACCCCTATACAGGATCACAGGCCTTTCCACAGGGCCACAACACCTTCAGCTCTCTCCACAGGACCACAGGCTCCTACTGGGCCACAGGCCTTTCTACAGTGCCACAAGCCCCTCCAGCTCTCTCCACAGGCAATCATGTTGCATGTTGTTTACTGCAAAGGACTTCATAGGCTCAAATCTTACTCCAGAGCCTTCCACAGGCCTCTCCAGCCCGCTCCACATGGCCTGTTCCTCAGGCCACAACTCCCTCCAGCTCTCTTTACATCTCCACATGCCCCTCTGCGGGGCCACAGACCCCTATACAGGGTCACAGGCCTTTCCACAGGGCCTCAACCCCTTCAGCTGTCTCCACAGGACCACAGGCTTTTCCACAGCCCACAACTCCTTCCAGCTCTCACCACAGGGCCACAGCCCTTTCCACAAGGCTAAAGGGCCTATCCATAGGGCCACATACCTTTCCACAGGGCCACAACACCCTCCAGCTCTCTCCACAGGACAAGAAGCTCTCTTTACAGGGCCATAGCTCACCTCCACAGGGCCAAATGCACTTTCCACACGGCTACAACTCCCAACAGCTCTCTCCACAGAGTCACAGGGCCCGTCTGCAGGGCACAAGCGCCCTCTTCAAGGCCAAAAGGCCTTTCTACATGGCTATAGTCATTTCCATACGGCACGAGCCCCTCCAGCTCTCTCCACAGGGCAACGGACCCCTATACAGGGTCACAGGCCTTTCCACAGGGCCACAACACCTTCAGCTCTCTCCACAGGACCACAGGCTCCTACTGGGCCACAGGCCTTTCCATAGTGCCACAAGCCCCTCCAGCTCTCTCCACAGGCAATCATGTTGCATGTTGTTTACTGCAAAGGACTTCATAGGCTCAAATCTTACTCCAGAGCCTTCCACAGGCCTCTCCAGCCAGCTCCACATGGCCTTTTCCTCAGGCCACAACTCCCTCCAGCTCTCTTTACATCGCCACATGCCCCTCTGCGGGGCCACAGACCCCTATACAGGGTCACAGGCCTTTCCACAGGGCCTCAACCCCTTCAGCTGTCTCCACAGGACCACAGGCTTTTCCACAGCCCACAACTCCTTCCAGCTCTCACCACAGGGCCACAGCCCTTTCCACAAGGCTAAAGGGCCTATCCATAGGGCCACATACCTTTCCACAGGGCCACAACACCCTCCAGCTCTCTCCACAGGACAAGAAGCTCTCTTTACAGGGCCATAGCTCACCTCCACAGGGCCAAATGCACTTTCCACACGGCCACAACTCCCAACAGCTCTCTCCACAGAGTCACAGGGCCCGTCTGCAGGGCACAAGCCCCCTCTTCAAGGCCAAAAGGCCTTTCTACATGGCCATAGTCATTTCCATAGGGCACGAGCCCCTCCAGCTCTCTCCACAGGGCAACAGACCCCTATACAGGATCACAGGCCTTTCCACAGGGCCACAACACCTTCAGCTCTCTCCACAGGACCACAGGCTCCTACTGGGCCACAGGCCTTTCTACAGTGCCACAAGCCCCTCCAGCTCTCTCCACAGGCAATCATGTTGCATGTTGTTTACTGCAAAGGACTTCATAGGCTCAAATCTTACTCCAGAGCCTTCCACAGGCCTCTCCAGCCCGCTCCACATGGCCTTTTCCTCAGGCCACAACTCCCTCCAGCTCTCTTTACATCGCCACATGCCCCTCTGCGTGGCCACAGACCCCTATACAGGGTCACAGGCCTTTCCACAGGGCCTCAACCCCTTCAGCTGTCTCCACAGGACCACAGGCTTTTCCACAGCCCACAACTCCTTCCAGCTCTCACCACAGGGCCACAGCCCTTTCCACAAGGCTAAAGGGCCTATCCATAGGGCCACATACCTTTCCACAGGGCCACAACACCCTCCAGCTCTCTCCACAGGACAAGAAGCTCTCTTTACAGGGCCATAGCTCACCTCCACAGGGCCAAATGCACTTTCCACACGGCCACAACTCCCAACAGCTCTCTCCACAGAGTCACAGGGCCCGTCTGCAGGGCACAAGCCCCCTCTTCAAGGCCAAAAGGCCTTTCTACATGGCCATAGTCATTTCCATAGGGCACGAGCCCCTCCAGCTCTCTCCACAGGGCAACAGACCCCTATACAGGATCACAGGCATTTCCACAGGGCCACAACACCTTCAGCTCTCTCCACAGGACCACAGGCTCCTACTGGGCCACAGGCCTTTCCACAGTGCCACAAGCCCCTCCAGCTCTCTCCACAGGCAATCATGTTGCATGTTGTTTACTGCAAAGGACTTCATAGGCTCAAATCTTACTCCAGAGCCTTCCACAGGCCTCTCCAGCCCGCTCCACATGGCCTTTTCCTCAGGCCACAACTCCCTCCAGCTCTCTTTACATCGCCACATGCCCCTCTGCGGGGCCACAGACCCCTATACAGGGTCACAGGCCTTTCCACAGGGCCTCAACCCCTTCAGCTGTCTCCACAGGACCACAGGCTTTTCCACAGCCCACAACTCCTTCCAGCTCTCACCACAGGGCCACAGCCCTTTCCACAAGGCTAAAGGGCCTATCCATAGGGCCACATACCTTTCCACAGGGCCACAACACCCTCCAGCTCTCTCCACAGGACAAGAAGCTCTCTTTACAGGGCCATAGCTCACCTCCACAGGGCCAAATGCACTTTCCACACGGCTACAACTCCCAACAGCTCTCTCCACAGAGTCACAGGGCCCGTCTGCAGGGCACAAGCACCCTCTTCAAGGCCAAAAGGCCTTTCTACATGGCCATAGTCATTTCCATACGGCACGAGCCCCTCCAGCTCTCTCCACAGGGCAACGGACCCCTATACAGGGTCACAGGCCTTTCCACAGGGCCACAACACCTTCAGCTCTCTCCACAGGACCACAGGCTCCTACTGGGCCACAGGCCTTTCCACAGTGCCACAAGCCCCTTCAGCTCTCTCCACAGGCAATCATGTTGCATGTTGTTTACTGCAAAGGACTTCATAGGCTCAAATCTTACTCCAGAGCCTTCCACAGGCCTCTCCAGCCCGCTCCACATGGCCTTTTCCTCAGGCCACAACTCCCTCCAGCTCTCTTTACATCGCCACATGCCCCTCTGCGGGGCCACAGACCCCTATACAGGGTCACAGGCCTTTCCACAGGGCCTCAACCCCTTCAGCTGTCTCCACAGGACCACAGGCTTTTCCACAGCCCACAACTCCTTCCAGCTCTCACCACAGGGCCACAGCCCTTTCCACAAGGCTAAAGGCCTATTCATAGGGCCACAGACCTTTCCACAGGGCCACAACACCCTCCAGCTCTCTCCACAGGACAAGAAGCTCTCTTTACAGGGCCATAGCTCACCTCCACAGGGCCAAATGCACTTTCTACACGGCTACAACTCCCAACAGCTCTCTCCACAGAGTCACAGGGCCCGTCTGCAGGGCACAAGCGCCCTCTTCAAGGCCAAAAGGCCTTTCTACATGGCTATAGTCATACGGCACGAGCCCCTCCAGCTCTCTCCACAGGGCAACGGACCCCTATACAGGGTCACAGGCCTTTCCACAGGGCCACAACACCTTCAGCTCTCTCCACAGGACCACAGGCTCCTACTGGGCCACAGGCCTTTCCACAGGGCCACAAGCCCCTCCAGCTCTCTCCACAGGCAATCATGTTGCATGTTGTTTACTGCAAAGGACTTCATAGGCTCAAATCTTACTCCAGAGCCTTCCACAGGCCTCTCCAGCCCGCTCCACATGGCCTTTTCCTCAGGCCACAACTCCCTCCAGCTCTCTTTACATCGCCACATGCCCCTCTGCGGGGCCACAGACCCCTATACAGGGTCACAGGCCTTTCCACAGGGCCTCAACCCCTTCAGCTGTCTCCACAGGACCACAGGCTTTTCCACAGCCCACAACTCCTTCCAGCTCTCACCACAGGGCCACAGCCCTTTCCACAAGGCTAAAGGGCCTATCCTTAGGGCCACAGACCTTTCCACAGGGCCACAACACCCTCCAGCTCTCTCCACAGGACAAGAAGCTCTCTTTACAGGGCCATAGCTCACCTCCACAGGGCCAAATGCACTTTCCACACGGCTACAACTCCCAACAGCTCTCTCCACAGAGTCACAGGGCCCGTCTGCAGGGCACAAGCGCCCTCTTCAAGGCCAAAAGGCCTTTCTACATGGCTATAGTCATTTCCATACGGCACGAGCCCCTCCAGCTCTCTCCACAGGGCAACGGACCCCTATACAGGGTCACAGGCCTTTCCACAGGGCCACAACACCTTCAGCTCTCTCCACAGGACCACAGGCTCCTACTGGGCCACAGGCCTTTCCACAGTGCCACAAGCCCCTCCAGCTCTCTCCACAGGCAATCATGTTGCATGTTGTTTACTGCAAAGGACTTCATAGGCTCAAATCTTACTCCAGAGCCTTCCACAGGCCTCTCCAGCCCGCTCCACATGGCCTGTTCCTCAGGCCACAACTCCCTCCAGCTCTCTTTACATCGCCACATGCCCCTCTGCGGGGCCACAGACCCCTATACAGGGTCACAGGCCTTTCCACAGGGCCTCAACCCCTTCAGCTGTCTCCACAGGACCACAGGCTTTTCCACAGCCCACAACTCCTTCCAGCTCTCACCACAGGGCCACAGCCCTTTCCACAAGGCTAAAGGGCCTATCCATAGGGCCACATACCTTTCCACAGGGCCACAACACCCTCCAGCTCTCTCCACAGGACAAGAAGCTCTCTTTACAGGGCCAAATCTCACCTCCACAGGGCCAAATGCACTTTCCACACGGCTACAACTCCCAACAGCTCTCTCCACAGAGTCACAGGGCCCGTCTGCAGGGCACAAGCGCCCTCTTCAAGGCCAAAAGGCCTTTCTACATGGCTATAGTCATTTCCATACGGCACGAGCCCCTCCAGCTCTCTCCACAGGGCAACGGACCCCTATACAGGGTCACAGGCCTTTCCACAGGGCCACAACACCTTCAGCTCTCTCCACAGGACCACAGGCTCCTACTGGGCCACAGGCCTTTCCATAGTGCCACAAGCCCCTCCAGCTCTCTCCACAGGCAATCATGTTGCATGTTGTTTACTGCAAAGGACTTCATAGGCTCAAATCTTACTCCAGAGCCTTCCACAGGCCTCTCCAGCCCGCTCCACATGGCCTTTTCCTCAGGCCACAACTCCCTCCAGCTCTCTTTACATCGCCACATGCCCCTCTGCGGGGCCACAGACCCCTATACAGGGTCACAGGCCTTTCCACAGGGCCTCAACCCCTTCAGCTGTCTCCACAGGACCACAGGCTCCTACTGGGCCACAGGCCTTTCCACAGTGCCACAAGCCCCTCCAACTCTTCTCCACAGGACAACAAGCTCTCTTTACCGGGCCATAGCTCCCATCAACAGGGCGAAATGCACTTTCTGCACCGCCACTGCCCCCTTTAGCTCTCTCCACAGAGACACAAGGCCCGTCTGCAAGGCACAAGCCCCCTCTTCAAGGCCAGAAGGCCTGTCTACATGGCCATAGTCATTTCCATAGGGCACGAGCCCCTACAGCTCTCTCCACAGGGCAACGGACCCCTATACAGGGTCACAGGCCTTTCCACAGGGCCTCAACCCCATCAGCTCTCTCCACAGGACCACTGGCTCCTTCTGCCGGGCCACAAGCATTTCCACAGGGCCACAATCCCCTCAAACTCTTTTCCACATGACAACAAGCTAAGTTTACAAGGACATAGCTCCCTTCCTCATAGCCAGCCATCATGGTGTTTGTGTTATTAAAGAAAAAAAAAATTTGAGGGCTGGCTAGAGGCAGCCGTGGACACACTATAGCCAGCCCTCATGGTGTTTGTGTTATTAAAGAAAAAAAAATTTGGGGGTTGGCTAGAGGCAGCCGTGGACACACGATAGCCAGCCCTCATGGTGTTTGTGTTATTAAAGAAAAAAAAAATTGGGGGGCTGGCTAGAGGCAGCCGTGAACACACGATATCCAGCCCTCATGGTGTTTGTGTTATTAAAGAAAAAAAAAATTGGGGGGCTGGCTAGAGGCAGCCGTGGACACACGATAGCCAGCCCTCATGGTGTTTGTGTTATTAAAGAAAAAAAAAATTGGGGGGCTGGCTAGAGGCAGCCGTGAACACACGATAGCCAGCCCTCATGGTGTTTGTGTTATTAAAGAAAAAAAAAATTGGGGTGCTGGCTAAAGGCAGCCATGGACACATGATAGCCAGCCCTCATGGTGTTTGTGTTATTAAAGAAAAAAAAATTGGGGGGCTGGCTAGAGGCAGCCGTGAACACACGATAGCCAGCCCTCATGGTGTTTGTGTTATTAAAGAAAAACAAAAATTGGGGGGCTGGCTAGAGGCAGCCGTGGACACACGATAGCCAGCCCTCATGGTGTTTGTGTTATTAAAGAAAAAAAAATTTGGGGGTTGGCTAGAGGCAGCCGTGGACACACGATAGCCAGCCCTCATGGTGTTTGTGTTATTAAAGAAAAAAAAAAAATTGGGGGGCTGGCTAGAGGCAGCCGTGGACACACGATAGCCAGCCCTCATGGTGTTTGTGTTATTAAAGAAAAAAAAAATTGGGGGGCTGGCTAGAGGCAGCCGTGAACACACGAAAGCCAGCCCTCATGGTGTTTGTGTTATTAAAGAAAAAAAAAATTGGGGGGCTGGCTAGAGGCAGCCGTGGACACATGATAGCGAGCCCTCATGGTGTTTGTGTTATTAAAGAAAAAAAAAATTGGGGGGCTGGCTAGAGGCAGCCGTGAACACACGATAGCCAGCCCTCATGGTGTTTGTGTTATTAAAGAAAAAAAAAATTGGGGGGCTGGCTAGAGGCAGCCGTGAACACACGATAGCCAGCCCTCATGGTGTTTGTGTTATTAAAGAAAAAAAAAATTGGGGGGCTGGCTAGAGGCAGCCGTGGACACATGATAGCCAGCCCTCATGGTGTTTGTGTTATTAAAGAAAAAAAAAATTGGGGGGCTGGCTAGAGGCAGCCGTGGACACACGATAGCCAGCCCTCATGGTGCTTGTGTTATTAAAGAAAAAAAAAATTGGGGGGCTGGCTAGAGGTAGCCGTGGATACACGATAGCCAGCCCTCATGGTGTTTGTGTTATTAAAGAAAAAAAAAAATTGGGGGGCTGGCTAGAGGCAGCCGTGAACACACGATAGCCAGCCCTCATGGTGTTTGTGTTATTAAAGAAAAAAAAAAATTGGGGGGCTGGCTAGAGGCAGCCGTGGACACACGATAGCCAGCCCTCATGGTGTTTGTGTTATTAAAGAAAAAAAAAATTAGGGGGCTGGCTAGAGGCAGCCGTGAACACACGATAGCCAGCCCTCATGGTGTTTGTGTTATTAAAGAAAAAAAATATTTGGGTGGCTGGCTAGAGGCAGCCGTGGACACACGATAGCCAGCCCTAATGGTGTTTGTGTTATTAAAGAAAAAAAAAATTGGGGGGCTGGCTAGAGGCAGCCGTGAACACACGATAGCCAGGCCTCATGGTGCTTGTGTTATTAAAGAAAAAAAAAATTGGGGGGCTGGCTAGAGGTAGCCGTGGATACACGATAGCCAGCCCTCATGGTGTTTGTGTTATTAAAGAAAAAAAAAAATTGGGGGGCTGGCTAGAGGCATCCGTGAACACACTATAGCCAGCCCTCATGGTGTTTGTGTTATTAAAGAAAAAAAAATTTGGGGGTTGGCTAGAGGCAGCCGTGGACACACGATAGCCAGCCCTCATGGTGTTTGTGTTATTAAAGAAAAAAAAAATTGGGGGGCTGGCTAGAGGCAGCCGTGAACACACGATATCCAGCCCTCATGGTGTTTGTGTTATTAAAGAAAAAAAAAATTGGGGGGCTGGCTAGAGGCAGCCGTGGACACACGATAGCCAGCCCTCATGGTGTTTGTGTTATTAAAGAAAAAAAAAATTGGGGGGCTGGCTAGAGGCAGCCGTGAACACACGATAGCCAGCCCTCATGGTGTTTGTGTTATTAAAGAAAAAAAAAATTGGGGTGCTGGCTAAAGGCAGCCATGGACACATGATAGCCAGCCCTCATGGTGTTTGTGTTATTAAAGAAAAAAAAATTGGGGGGCTGGCTAGAGGCAGCCGTGAACACACGATAGCCAGCCCTCATGGTGTTTGTGTTATTAAAGAAAAACAAAAATTGGGGGGCTGGCTAGAGGCAGCCGTGGACACACGATAGCCAGCCCTCATGGTGTTTGTGTTATTAAAGAAAAAAAAATTTGGGGGTTGGCTAGAGGCAGCCGTGGACACACGATAGCCAGCCCTCATGGTGTTTGTGTTATTAAAGAAAAAAAAAATTGGGGGGCTGGCTAGAGGCAGCCGTGAACACACGAAAGCCAGCCCTCATGGTGTTTGTGTTATTAAAGAAAAAAAAAAAATTGGGGGGCTGGCTAGAGGCAGCCGTGGACACACGATAGCCAGCCCTCATGGTGTTTGTGTTATTAAAGAAAAAAAAAATTGGGGGGCTGGCTAGAGGCAGCCGTGAACACACGAAAGCCAGCCCTCATGGTGTTTGTGTTATTAAAGAAAAAAAAAATTGGGGGGCTGGCTAGAGGCAGCCGTGGACACATGATAGCGAGCCCTCATGGTGTTTGTGTTATTAAAGAAAAAAAAAATTGGGGGGCTGGCTAGAGGCAGCCGTGAACACACGATAGCCAGCCCTCATGGTGCTTGTGTTATTAAAGAAAAAAAAAATTGGGGGGCTGGCTAGAGGTAGCCGTGGATACACGATAGCCAGCCCTCATGGTGTTTGTGTTATTAAAGAAAAAAAAAAATTGGGGGGCTGGCTAGAGGCAGCCGTGAACACACGATAGCCAGCCCTCATGGTGTTTGTGTTATTAAAGAAAAAAAAAAATTGGGGGGCTGGCTAGAGGCAGCCGTGGACACACGATAGCCAGCCCTCATGGTGTTTGTGTTATTAAAGAAAAAAAAAATTAGGGGGCTGGCTAGAGGCAGCCGTGAACACACGATAGCCAGCCCTCATGGTGTTTGTGTTATTAAAGAAAAAAAATATTTGGGTGGCTGGCTAGAGGCAGCCGTGGACACACGATAGCCAGCCCTAATGGTGTTTGTGTTATTAAAGAAAAAAAAAATTGGGGGGCTGGCTAGAGGCAGCCGTGAACACACGATAGCCAGGCCTCATGGTGCTTGTGTTATTAAAGAAAAAAAAAATTGGGGGGCTGGCTAGAGGTAGCCGTGGATACACGATAGCCAGCCCTCATGGTGTTTGTGTTATTAAAGAAAAAAAAAAATTGGGGGGCTGGCTAGAGGCATCCGTGAACACACGATAGCCAGCCCTCATGGTGTTTGTGTTATTAAAGAAAAAAAAAATTGGGGGGCTGGCTAGAGGCAGCCGTGGACACACGATAGCCAGCCCTCATGGTGTTTGAGTTATTAAAGAAAAAAAAAATTGGGGGGCTGGCTAGAGGCAGCCGTGGACACACGATAGCCAGCCCTCATGGTGTTTGTGTTATTAACGAAAAAAAAAATTGGGGGGCTGGCTAGAGGCAGCCGTGAACAAAATGCTTCATTTCTGCATCGTAGTTACATAGCCTTAGTGTTATTAAAGCAAAAAAAATTTGAGAGTTGGCTATATACATTATATGCCCAATATGAGGGCTGGATGCAGGTAATCCAGGACAACCAGCAGCCAGCTCTCATGCTTGCGTGCACATTAGAAAGAGAAACATTGCCATCTGGTGTTTTTACAATCCTAAAATAAAAAATTAAAAAGTTGGACAACATTGCCACCCGGTGGAGTTTCCTCAGAACACACAATGTCAACAAAAAAGTCAATGAGGGCTGGCTATTGGTCAATCAGGTAAGTGATTTAGCCAACCCTAATGTTACATTTTTTTGCATTTTTATTGCGTAGACCCCCTCAGGAGCGATATTTCAGGCCGCAGAGCGCGCAGTTTCGAGCAAAAATTTTGCCTTAACCCTGAAAAAAATTTAGCGCATCCCACCGCGTGCGTAAGCGTCCCAAATGCCAAAAAACAAATTTCCCCCATCAGTCCCTATATATTACTATAGTACAGAAGGTCATACTACCATATTGACTCTTTAGTCCAGTTCCAATGTATCAAGGTCAAGCCTGTTGCCCAAATGCAACAGATGTTGCATTCCGGCAACAAAAGTCGGCCATCTTGTGTCCCGTTTGCAACAAAAGGTCATCCTTTGTTGCCTTTCGGCAACATTTAAGGTCAAGCCTGTTGCAAACGGGACACGAAGCCTCTGATTTTGACCAAAGGTGCACCTCATCATCACAACTCCAAGTCAATAACACTTCTGTGAAATCTACCTGTCCAGTTATGAAGCAACACGGATTGTGAATCAATTTCTCCTGCTGTTGTGCAAATGGAGCAGACAACTGGTAGAAATGATAGGCAATTAGCCAGATACCCCCTATAAAGGAGTGGTTCTGCAGGTGGTGACCACAGACCATTTCTCTGTTCTCATTCTTTTTGGCTGATGTTTTGGTCACTTTTTCATTTTGCCATTGCTCTCACCCCTAGAGGTACATTAGCATTAGGCAGTGTCTACAGTACAACCCACAGAAGTTGCTCAGGTAGTGCCGTTCATCCAGGATGGCACATCAGTGCGAGCTGTGGCAAGAAGTGTAGCTGTGTCTGTCAGCACAGTGTCCAGAGCATGGAGCAGATACCAGGAGATGTGCAGGGAGCCATAGGAGGGCAACAACCCAGCAACAGGACCGTTACCTCCTCCTTTGTGCAAGGAGGAACAGGAGGAGCACTGCCAGAGCCCTGCAAAATGACCTCCAGCTGGCCACAAATGTGCATGTGTCTGCACAAACGGTTAGAAACCGACTCCATGAGGGTGGTATGAGGGCCCGATGTCCACAGATGGGGGTTGTGCTCACAGCCCAACACCGAGCAGGACGCTTGACATTTGCCACAGAACACCAGGATTGGCAAAGTCGCCACTGGTGCCCTCTGCTCTTCACAGATGAAAGCTCAGTATTGTGTGTGGCCTCCACGTGCCTGTATGACCTCCCTACAACGCCTGGGCATGCTCCTGATGAGGTTGCGGATGGTCTCCTGTGGGATCTCCTCCCAGACCTAGACTAAAGCATCAGCCAACTCCTGAACAGTCAGTGGTGCAACGCGACGTTGGTGGATGTGACTCGCCCCCTGGGCCGTGGGGTACTCGGATCCGGGCAGTAGGGGAACGATGGGAGTAGTAGTGGCAACCCGGTTTCGTGGCTCAGGGTGGTCAGGCCAGTGGTAGTCCGTTATGTGCTGATGTTTATGTCCGACTACGCCACCCGTGGATTTGCGGTTATTAGGAACCGCCGCTGCATGCCGACCGCTGGGGCTGATGAGGTGTGCAGCTAGGGTAGTGTGACTCCCCACGGGAAGAGTGCGGCCCCAGGGCAGTATAGTGGATGGTGGGAGTGATGGTGGTGAGAGTCCCAGTGCTGATAGTGCTGGAGAAGCAAGGAGCACACAGACAACAGGTTGCAGTCCAGGGTCTTTACTAGAACAGGTAAATTGACCCATAAACAGTCCCGGCTAGGAGGGGGACCTGGATGTCTGAGAGCAACGGGGAAATTGGCCCTGGTCAGGGTGAGGGTGTAGGCCTACCGTGCTTTCTGCGCTCCTTCTGGCTATCTCCTCCTGATAGGGTAACAGCCCACGTTTCCAAGCTTTCCGTGTATTCTCGCCTGTATGGCCTGCAACGTGGGTTCCTTTCTGCTCCCAGCCTTGTACGGCTTTACTGGTACCTTCTGTTGTGGCAGGGCCTCCAGGCTTCTTAGGCCAAGGAATATACAGTCCCCTGCGGACTGGTTCTCTGCTGGGGGATGTGGAATCCTCTCAGCCTCAGACACCAAAGTCTGGTAAATTAAGTCCTCTTTCTGCCAAGACAGGCTCTCTTCACCTCTTGTCTCTGGCTTGTGGCTCTCCTCCTGCCACACTTCCTCTTAGGTGCAGTGCAACTGTCTGTCCCTGTTCTGCTCTGGGACAAGTCTCAATGCTGAGACAGGCCATCCAGTTCTCTCTAACCCTGCCCCCAGCACCAGCTTTTATAGGGGCAGCCTGCTCCCCCTACTGGCCTGAGACAGGAGGCATTGCATGCTAATGTTCCCCTGACTAGAGAACCTCCCCCTTGCTCTCAGACACAGCTTTAATACATTTTGTGGCATCCAGGCCAGGGTGACACATTCCCCCCTAGTGAAATTTAGTACTCCGGGACTAAACAATAAACAAAGACAATAAAACATTAATAGACATTAATAGACAGACGACGCACAAATTGAGTTCTTAAGGTCACAGTGTGGCCTGTGACCGGGTGTCCATATCACCAATACAACGGGGAGCCTTAACCAGGTGGGGGTCTGTCCTACCCCAAGTCCTTCACAGTCTTAGTTCATTCCTTGGTTAGGCTCCGAACGCAGTCCATACCAGGTCCCGGTTATAAAAAGTCCATAACCTGTGAGTCCTTACAGTAACTGCAAGAAACTGAAACACGGAATTACCAAACATGCATGTAACTTTGCAAACAATTCAACATTTGGCAACAAGGTTATTTACAATTTTAGTGCGCTCTATATTCTCCAGCGAGCGGGTATCAGCCCCTTTGTGCTCCTGGTTGACCTACGTAGCCCACTGTCTGGTGGTGGACCAACCTGGCTTTCCCCACTAGCGTTAGGGGTACAGCTACCAGCTGGGTGTACAGGTAGGGAAGGCAGCTGTCTGTGGGTCCTTTGGCTTACCGCAGGCATGGCAGGCTCACTGTCAGCAGAGGGTTGACTCTCCTGGGCTGCTGGTACAGGCTCTTCTGCCTCTGGAACCGCTTGCTCCTCTTCACCTTCCGGCTCTGGTGTTGGTTGTTGCTGTGCCGGTTGCAGGAAATGCAGGACGGGTACCACTATGGCATCATTTATGCGAGTCCAGGACTGAGGGAACTCTCCGAGAACGGTGCTGATCATTTCTTCCTTGTCCTCTGCGGGTTCAAGGTCACTCTGATCCTCTTCTGCACTACGGAGTTGCTCGGGGCATCTTTTGAGATGGTCTCTGGAGACGGTACTAGTGGTTTCTCCTCCGTCCTTGGTGATCACGCACACCTTCGGGTTGTCGTGATCAGACTGCAGTACGGTGTAGGGTTCCCTTTCCCACTGGTCGTCCAACTTGTGAAGCCTTCTTTTTCGCTTTAGGACTTGCTCACCAGGTTCTAGGGGACCAGCAGGGGCGTGTTGGTTGAAGAGTTTTTCTTGCCTCTCTCTCACCTGGGCCAGGCTCTTCTCCACAGTCTACTGCACCTTCTTGTACTGCAGTTGCCTTTCCGTATCCCAGTCCGCATCCGGGGAGGTGTCCTCAGGCGTTAGGACTCCCATCTCCAGGTCTATAGGCAGCTTACCCGGTCTGGGTCGCATCAGGTAAGCCGGGGTGCAGTTGGTAGCATTCACCGGGATATGATTGTATAAGTCTATCAGGTCCGGCAGTTTTTCTGGCCACAGGCTGCGCTCCTCCAGGGGCAACGTCTTCAGGAGATCAATGACTATATTGTTCATCTTCTCACACATCCCGTTGGTTTGTGGGTGGTAAGGCGTTGTCCGAATCTTCTTACAGCCATAGAGGTTGCCGAACTCCTGGAAGATTTCAGCCTCGAACGCTGGACCCTGGTCTGTCAGGACCTGTTCCGGATACCCGTGTGGACGGCAGAAATATTGCTGGAAGGCTCTGGCCGCTGTTTGGGCTGTCAAGTCTTTTACTGGGACCACCACTAGAAAACGGGAATAGTGGTCCACGATTGTCAGGGCATAGATGTATCCTGACCGGCTGGGAGCCAATTTGACATGGTCCAGAGCTACCAGCTCAAGAGGCTGCGTGGTGACGATGGGCCTCAAGGGTGTCTTCTGGCTGGTGCGGTCCTTCCTCCTTAGGTGACAAGGGCCACAGTCTCTGCACCATTTTTCTACAGCTCCTCTCATGCCGACCCAAAAGAACCTTCCTCTTAGTAGGAACTCCAGTTTCTTCCAACCGAACCGATGTGTCCCGCTCTGTCATGGTAAGCCCCCAGGACCATAGCTGCATCCCGCCTTGGGACCACGACTTGCCAGGTCAGCTCGTGCGTACGGTGGTTGACAATCCTTCTGCACAACTTGCCTTCGTAGAGGAACAGCTTGCTCTTCTCTTTCCATAGCTGCTTGGCTTCCTCTGGAGCATCCGGATCTATGCGGGCATCTTCCTGGGTCAGCAGATCTTTCACCAGGCGGATGGCAGGGTCACTATCTTGGGTCTCGGCCCAGCTGTGTTGAGGTAGGGGATTTATCATCACGGTTGTTAGATCCTCCTCCTTCACGCGGTGGGAGTATTGAGCAGCTCCATACCGGTGAAACGCGGGGAGTTCTACCTCCTCCAGCTCTTCTGGGTCTTCGTCACCTTCAGATAAGTGAGGCATCCTCGATAGGGCGTCAGCGTTGGCATTGGTTTTACCGGCCCGGTACTTGATCAGTCATAGTTGGAGAGACGGGCCATCCACCGCTGTTCTAGGGCACCCAGTCTTGCATTGTCCAGGTGTGTCAACGGGTTGTTGTCCGTGTACACGGTGAACTTTGCGGAGGCCAGGTAATGCTTGAAGCGTTCCGTCACGGCCCACACCACCGCCAAGAATTCTAGCTTGAAGGAGCTGTAATTCTCCGGGTTCCTCTTGGTGGGTCTCAGCTTCCGGCTGGCGTACGCGATCACCCTTTCTCTGCCCTGTTGGTTTTGGAACAGTACGGCTCCCAGTCCCACATTACTGGCATCTGTGTGGAGAATGAAAGGCTGGCCATAATCAGGGTAGGCCAGGATCTCGTCCCCTGTGAGGGCCATCTTTAGCTGGCGGAAGGACTCCTCTTCCGGTTTATCCCACTTGAAGGGCGGCTTTTGGCTCCTGGACTTAGACTGTCCGATCAGGAGGTCCTGCATAGGAGCTGCCATCTTAGTGAACCCGGGGATGAACCTTCGGTAGTAGCCTACCAACCCGAGAAACTGTCTCACCTCTTTGATGTTCGAGGGGCTTGGCCAGCTCTTGATTGCCGTGACCTTGTCAGGGTCGGGGGCCACTCCTTCCGCGCTTACCACGTGCCCTAGGTACTGGTCCTTTGGTTTCAGCAGGTGACACTTCGATGGTTTCACCTTCAGGCCATAGCCTGCCAGGGCTTCGAACACCTCGGCCAGGTGCTTTAGGTGGTCCTCGTAGGTCTTCGAATAGACGATCACGTCGTCCAGGTAAAGGAGGACCGTCTCGAAGTTTCGGTGCCCTAGACATCATTCCATCAGCCTCTGGAAGGTCCCTGGTGCGTTGCAGAGCCCGAAGGGCATACAGTTGAACTCACTCAGTCCCATCGGGGTGGTGAAGGCAGTCTTCTCCTTGTCAGCCTCTGCCACAGGAACCTGCCAGTACCCGCTAGTAAGGTCCAAAGTAGAAAAGAAGTTAGCAGATTTTAGTGCGGCTAAAGACTCCTCTATTCTAGGCAGCGGATATGCGTCTTTGTGGGTGATACGGTTGATTTGTCTATAGTCCACGCACATTCTCATGGTGCCGTCTTTCTTTTTGACCAGAACCAAGGGGGCTGCCCAGGGGCTACAGCTGTCTCTAATAACCCCAGCTTCTTTCATCTCTCTTAGCATGCCCTTTGCGTTCTGATAATGTGCAGGGGGTACAGGTCTGTGCCTCTCTTTTATTGGTGGGTGGCTCCCTGTGGGGATGTGGTGTTCTATCCCTTTTACTCTGCCGAAGTCTAGCGGGTGCTTACTAAAGACTCTCTCGTACTCCTGTACCACCCGGTAGACTCCTTGTTTTTGGTGCAGGGGAGTGGAGTCAGCACCCACATGGAGTTTCTGGCACCAGTCCTCCTTTTGTTTCTGGGAGCCATTACCCTCCGCCTGAGGAGATGGAGGCAAGGGTTCCACGGCCCTGATAGCTTTGTGTTCGACAACAAACAGTTTGGCGAGTGTAGCGTACCTGGGTAAGTGTACTTCCCTCTCCCCAATGTTGAGGATGCGGACGGGCACCCTCCCATGACGGACATCAACCACCCCCCGGGCTGTCAAAATGGTGGGCCTGCTGTCTGACTACACGGGTTCTACCATGGCTTGGTAGTCTCTACCTCTCAACCCGATTGCAGTCCGACACCAGATCATCATTTCACTTTTGGGAGGCATGGAAATGGGGAATGGGTCACTCAGTCTTACGCTACCGATCTCACCACCAGACAGTTCTACCTGCTGCCGTCTCATCAGGGCTTTTATCTCCTTGTTGAGGACTCTCTGTTGGCTGGAACTAGCATTCACCGCCACCTGTTGTAGAATTACAATTACCTCTGAAAGACAATTTTCAATTACGTTAGTACCCACAGTTATTTTAGGGTGACTTTCACGACGGTCAATGTCCACAATAATCACCCCCTGTGTCGGCAGTTCAACTTTACCAATTTTAATGGTCATCTCCTTGAACCCCATCTGCGGCACGGGTAAGCCATTACTGGCGATGATGCTCAAGTTATTGTCTGGATACCGTGTGATATCAGCATCAGGCCAATACTGCTTAAAAAGTACATAAGGGATAGTGGTTACTTGTGACCTATTATCCAGCAAGGCGCTCATGGGGATACCGTCCAGCACCATGGGTAAAACCGGGCGCCCCCCAACGTACTTATTACGCCAATTGTAAGGGCCTGGTGATCTTATGCCTGGGGGTTGGCCCTTTGCCCCAGGTTGGACCCTTTTAAATTACAGTACCTGGAAATGTGTCCGGGCTGGTTGCATCGACGGCAAATGGGCTGTCCATCCTCTGCGTAGCGGTCTGTGGGCCTCCCTCGGAACGACGGGATCCTCCTCTGTCGACGCCACGGGACATCCTCCGGACTTGAAGCCAGCTCGATGGGTCTTGACGGGTCCACTTGCAACGCCTGGACGGTCCTGGTCAACGCCGCGACGCTCCTGGTCAGCTCCTGGACTTGGTGGTGCAGGTCTTTCGACGGGGCTTGGTTCAGGGCCTGTGCATCAGCCCCCACGGGATCCATAGAGGAGGGCGCCGCCTCCTGGTGGTTGGTGAGAGCAGGGCGCCGGGGGTTTATAGCGCCACTGGTTGCAGATTCACGGAGCACCCTTATGGCCCTGTCCTTAAATTGGGCAAAGGTTAGGTCGGGGTTCTGAAAGAACATGAGACGCAGTTGGGCCCTGTGGGCGCTAGACAGCAGACCTTCTATGAATTGTTCTGTTAGCAGCTTATCCGTTTCCTGCACACTGCCAGGGTCAGTTTGTTGAATAGCCCTCAAGGCTTCCTGCAGATTTAGGGCATAGTCTCTGATGCTGTCCTGTGCCCGCTGCTTACATCCATAGAACCTCATTTTAATCTCAGCGGAGGTACGTGTGTCAAAGGTACCCCGCAGCCGGGCCAGAATACCCTTCACAGTCCTTTTATCCTCAGTGGGCCATGATTTTACCTCCCTTTGGGCTGCGCCAGTTAACTGCCCTGTCAATATGCTGACCTTCTGTTCCTCTGTCAAGGGGTAAACGTGGAACAAACTGTATAGCCTTTCCTTGAAGTCAGTTAGGGCATGGGGCTCCCCTGAGTATTTGGGCAGCCAGGCCGCTCCAGGGATGTAGGGCAGGGAAAAGGGCATCACCGCTGCTGCAGCTGCGTTGGTGGTAGTGGGCGCCTCTGTGTCCGACATCTTCCTCCCCCCTAGTTAAGCGTGGCCTACCTTCCGACGATCCTCTTCTGTAGGCCGCGGCTCCGCTGCTGCTGCTCTGGACGAGGACCTTGCGTCGCGTCCTGATGACCTCAGCGTCGCTCTCTCTCCCTTCCAGGACCTTGCGCAGCGTCGGTGCGTGGGGCGGAGCTTCGGATCTCGCGCGGTTTTGAAGTCCACGCCCCTCTTCTTCCCGCGCGGCGTCCTGAAGATGGCGTCCGATGGCGAGAAACAGCTGCGGATGGCGGGAAGACGGCAGAAGACGGCGGGAAACAGTCCAAGATGGCGTCTGATGGCGGGAATCGGCTCCGGATGGCGGGAAACGACTCCGGACGGCGGGAAACTTCGCCACAGGTAAGTTACAAAAGTCTTTTTCAGGCACGCAGTACCCGGTGGTTGCGGGCATGAAATCCTGCCGACTACGCCAAAGCTGACTCGCCCCTTGGGCCGTGGGGCACTCGGATCCGGGCAGTCTGGGAACGATGGGAGTAGTAGTGGCAACCCGGTTCCGTGGCTCAGGGTGGTCAGGCCAGTGGTAGTCCGTTATGTGCTAATGATTATGTCCGACTACGCCACCCGTGGATTGCGGTTATTAGGAACCGCCGCTGCATGCCGACCGCTGGGGCTGATGAGGTGTGCAGCTAGGGTAGTGTGACTCCCCACGGGAAGAGTGCGGCCCCAGGGCAGTATAGTGGATGGTGGGAGTGATGGTGGTGAGAGTCACAGTGCTGATAGTGCTGGAGAAGCAAGGAGCACACAGACAACAGGTTGCAGTCCAGGGTCTTTACTAGAACAGGTAAATTGACCCATAAACAGTCCCGGCTAGGAGGGGGACCTGGATGTCTGAGAGCAACGGGGAAATTGGCCCTGGTCAGGGTAAGGGTGTAGGCCTACCGTGCTTTCTGCGCTCCTTCTGGCTATCTCCTCCTGATAGGGTAACAGCCCACTTTTCCAAGCTTTCTGTGTATTCTCGCCTGTATGGCCTGCGACGTGGGTTCCTTTCTGCTCCCAGCCTTGTACGGCTTTACTGGTCCCTTCTGTTGTGGCAGGGCCTCCAGGCTTCTTAGGCCAAGGAATATACAGTCCCCTGCGGACTGGTTCTCTGCTGGGGGATGTGGAATCCTCTCAGCCTCAGACACCAAAGTCTGGTAAATTAAGTCCTCTTTCTGCCAAGACAGGCTCTCTTCGCCTCTTGTCTCTGGCTTGTGGCTCTCCTCCTGCCACACTTCCTCTTAGGTGCAGTGCAACTGTCTGTCCCTGTTCTGCTCTGGGACAAGTCTCAATGCTGAGACAGGCCATCCAGTTCTCTCTAACCCTGCCCCCAGCACCAGTTTTTATAGGGGCAGCCTGCTCCCCCTACTGGCCTGAGACAGGAGGCATTGCATGCTAATGTTCCCCTGACTAGAGAACCTCTCCCTTGCTCTCAGACACAGCTTTAATACATTTTGTGGCATCCAGGCCAGGGTGACACAGATGGAGCGAGACATGATGTCCCAGATGTGCTCAATCGGATTCAGGCCTGGGGAACAGGCGGGCCAGTCCATAGCTTCAATGCCTTCACCTTGCAGAAACTGCTGACACACTCCAGCCACATGAGGTCTGGCAATGTCCTGCATACTGCATAAGGGGCATAATGAGGGCATTACACTGTGTGGGGGCATAATACATACTACATAAGGGGCATAATGGGGGCATTAAACTTTTTGGGGCATCATACATACTGCATAAGGGGCATAATGGGGGCAATACACTGTGTGGGGGCATCATACATACTGCATAAGGGGCATAATGGGGGCATTACATTGTGTGGTAGCATCATACATCTTGTATAAGGGGCATAATGGGGGCATTACACTGTGTGGGAGCATCATACATACTGCATGAGGGGCATAATGGTGGCATACACTGTGTGGTGCATCATACATACTGTATAAGGGGCATAATGGGGGCATTACACTGTGTGGGGCATCATATATACTGTATAAGGGGCATAATGGGGCATTACACTGTGTGGGGGCATCATACATACTGCATAAGGGGCATAATGGGGGCAATACACTGTGTGGGGGCATCATACATACTGCATAAGGAGCATAATGGGGGCATTACACTGTGTGGGGGCATCATGTATACTGCAATACTGCATAAGGGGCATAATGGGGGCATTACACTGTGTGGGGGCATCATACATCCTGCATAAGGGGCATAATGGGGGCATTACACTGTGTGGGGGGCATCATACATCCTGCATAAGGGGCATAACACTGTGTGGGGGCATCATACATCCTGCATAAGGGGCATAATGGGGGCATTACACTGTGTGGGGGGCATCATACATACTGCATAAGGGGCATAATGGGGGCATTACACTGTGTGGGGGCATCATACATCCTGCATAAGGGGCATAATGGGGGCATTACACTGTGTGGGGGCATCATGCATCCTGCATAAGGGGCATAATGGGGGCATTACACTGTGTGGGGGCATCATACATACTGCATAAGGGGTATAATGGGGGCATTACACTGTGGGGGGCATCATGCATCCTACATAAGGGGCATAATGGGGGCATTACACTGTGTGGGGGCATCATACATACTGCATAAGGGGTATAATGGGGGCATTACACTGTGGGGGGCATCATGCATCCTACATAAGGGGCATAATGGGGGCATTACACTGTGTGGGGGCATCATACATTCTGTATAAGGGGCATAATGGGGGCATTACACTGTGGGGCCAGTAAAGGGGCCCTTTACTATGAGAACAATATGTTTCCTCCCTTCCTGTCTCCATAGTTGGGTCGTATGTATCTATTACAGGAAACAGAACAAAAACCTTATGATTCTTATAAAGGGGCAACACAAGACCCCAAAAGAGTCTCTGTGCTCAAGGGGTTAATGCCCCCTGCGCCCAGTAATGGGGGATCCCCACATACCTCCACCTGCAGAGCCGCCACCACATATATGGCTGCTCTGTGCGCACAGGAGCTGTGATGAGGTCACAGGAGGGGAAGAGTCAGGGGTCACATGATCAGGGGCCTCAGTGGATGTGTGACACCCCAGGGGTCTGGTTGCCACAGTGATAGAGATATTATGTCTGAGAGCAGGTGGGAGGTCCTTTGGTCAGGGATCCTGTGCATGCCACACCTCCTGCCCAGTCTTGGGAGGGGAAGGACTTCCCCTATATAAACCTGGGGCTGAGGCAGGGTAGGGAGTTCTGAGAGGAGAAGACAGGGAGCAGAGCTGCTCTATGGGCTCTGCTCCACAGGCAGGCCCTGTCCAGGGGCCTGAGCCTGGAGTCAAGGAGAGTAGAGACAAGAAACAGTCATATGAAGAAACAGCAGAAGCTCAGTGGGGGCAATACTAATACGAGTCAGGGGCTGGCAGCTGCAGAGCTCGCCCTGACTGAGAAGCTTTCTTACCGGACCCGGCGTCCGAGGCTGTGGGGACTAACTCTTACCCAGCAGCAGAAGCCGACCGGCAGGGGATTTCAGGTCCTCAGGCCCAGAAACCCGAAGGCACGGTCACACGCGTGGGACCAGCACCGCCATCGTGGAGCGGAAGCCATTAGAAGGCCCCGAGTCACCGGCCATACGGGTGAGCACCACACGGTACACTCAGGGACGTGGGCTACTTATATCCGCTTCTAGCAAGGTAGCCAGAAGAGTACAGTCAGTTTGGGAGGCCTACAACTCCGCCTGGCCAGGGGAGATCCCATCTGCTCAAGGACTGACCAGGCCCCGTTCGCTAGCAAGTACTCCGGGAGGGTCTATCGTTGTTACCAGTAAAGACCCTGAATTACACCGCACCGTCTCTGAGTGGTTCCTGCTACCCCCATTTTCCACGTCGGCTGCCCTGAGGCCATACCCCTCCCGTTGGGGGTTATACTATCACGCTGCACAATTCTACACCGGCCTCAGCGGTCTGCCCTGCAGCGGCAGCTCCATAGCTGCAAATCAACGGGTGGCGTAGTCGACACTCAAATAACATCTATCAAGACTGCCACACACTGAGTTGACTCCCTGGGCACGGACCGGGTCCCCGCCACTCGGAGACTACAACCCTCATCTGATCCGGTTCCAGGTAAGCCCCGTGCGCGAGACGCTGCGCGACACAGCAGGCCCAGGGGCGCGTCAGATGCAGGACTCTGCTGTGCTGGTTGTCATGGTGCTGGATGAGCTGAAGTTTATGTGTGGGGTCAGGAGTAGTGTTGAGCGATACCTTCCGATATCGGGAAATATCGTATCAGATTGGATAGGACCGATACCCAAAAGTATCGGATATCGCCGATTCCGATACCAGAAACCAATGCAAGTCAATGGGACACTAATATCGGAAAGCCATCCCAGCGTGAGAGAATTCTCCTGATTGTTTAAAAGCCGGCGGGCGGTAAAAAGCCGCCGGCTTTTAAACAATCACACAGCCCCATACTGCTTCCCCGCAGCCTCCCACCCCGATCCTGCGCTCCCCCCGCCACCTCCCATCCCGATCGTAAGTTAGGACCGGGCGGGGAGCGCAGCACCAAGGAGCAGGGAGCGAAGGACCCGGGCGGGGAAGCCGGCAGTGAAAAGACTACACCGCCGGCTTTCCCGTTCTGTGCTGCGCTCTCCCGCCGGTTATTTCAAATGAACAGCTGAGGTATCAGGTGATGCTGATCAGCTGTTCATTTGAAGTAGCCGCGGTGCCCTCAGAGGGTTCATGTGAGTTCATGCTTCACTGCATGAACTCACATGAACTTTCCCACGGCCGCACAGGTCAGCCTCACCTCCCAGACCATCAGACCCATCATGATTGGTGTGTGCGCAGGTGTCTGTGCGATGTGTGCGGGTGTGTGCGCGATGTCTGCGGGTGTCTGCGTGCAGGCAGACATAGGCTAATGTGACACTACTACTCCCATCGGCCTATGTCTGTCCCCCGTCCACTTGTGCCAGCAGGATCAGCTCGATGGGAGCAGTAGCTATTTTAGCTGCCCCATATGTTATTTTTGCCCCTATACATCTTTTATGTTTTTAGGCCCCCCATATATTTTTTTTGTTTTTGGTCCCCAATAAATTTTAAATACATTTTTCATTGGTGGCCAGTGGTTACCTAAAATAAATTAGTTCATACATTACCTGTCCCCGCCGATCGCCACCTAAAATAAAGTAAAAAATAAAAAACTACACCTATACTCACCTAGACACCTAATTCCCCGAAGCCATCGATCTCCTGTAATAAAATATAAAATAATAAACCACAACCTTATCCTTACCCCTCCGTAGTAGTCCACGAGTGTCCCACGAAGATCTCCAGTTTAGAGCAGCCACATAAAATGTGACCGCTCTAAACCACTGCCGCCGCTAGAATGACGGGGCCGTAAAGCAGCCCCATCATTGCATAAACCGGTGTCTAGGTGAGTATAGGTGTAGTTTTTTATTTTTTACTTTATTTTAGGTGGCGATCAGGTAATGTATGAACTAATTTATTTTAGGTAACCACTGGCCACCAATGAAAAATGTATTTAAAATTTATTGGGGACCAAAAACAAAAAAAATATGTGGGGGGCCTAAAAACATAAAAGATGTATAGGGGCAAAAATAACATATGGGGCAGTTTAAATAGCAGGATCAGGCTGATGGGAACTACTGCTCCCATCGAGCTGATCCTGCTGGCACGAGTGGACGGGGGACAGACAAAGGCCGATGTGAGTAGTAGTGTCACATCGGCCTATGTCTGCCTGCACGCAGACACCCGCAGACATCGCGCACACACCCGCACACATCGCACAGACACCCGCGCACACTCCAATCATGATGGGTCTGATGGTCTGGGAGGTGAGGCTGACCTGTGCGGCCGTGGGAAAGTTCATGTGAGTTCATGCAGTGAAGCATGAACTCACATGAACCCTCTGAGGGCACCGCAGCTACTTCAAATGAACAGCTGATCAGCATCACCTGATACCTCAGCTGTTCATTTGAAATAACCGGCGGGAGAGCGCAGCACAAAACGGGAAAGCCGGCGGTGAAGTCTTTTCCCTGCCGGCTTCCCCGCCTGGGTCCTTCGCTCCCTGCTCCTTGGTGCTGCGCTCCCCGCCCGGTCCTAACTTACGATCGGGATGTGAGGTGGCGGGGGGAGCGCAGGATCGGGGTGGGAGGTTGCGGGGAAGCAGTATGGGGCTGTGTGATTGTTTAAAAGCTGGCGGCTTTTTACCGCCTGCCGGCTTTTAAACAATCAGGAGAATTCTCTCACGCTGGGATGGCATTCCGATATTAGCGTCCCATTGACTTGCATTGGTTTCCGGTATCGGAATCGGCGATATCCGATACTTTTTGGGTATCGGTCCGATCCAATCCGATCCGATATTTCCCGATATCGGAAGGTATCGCTCAACATTAAGTAATACATAAGAATAATATGTACTATGTCTGACCACTACAAACACTCATCTGAACTGGTCCAAGTGCTGTCAGGTTTTTTCACGGGCAGCACTTAGACAATACGGTCGTGTGAATATAGGCTTATGATGCATCTGGTAATAAACATGTTAAGGATGGGCCGCTACTCATGGGCCACTGCTGTGTGCTTGCCCCCCAGGCTAAAATGTGCCAGCCAGCCCCTGCTGCACCGGGTGCCAGAAAACCTAGATACACCTTTGGAATAGGTATCCTGCAAAGTAAGGATGGGGTTTGGTGTTTTTAAATGATTTTATTGACTCTGTGCATTTATATTTTGTATCAATAATATGATATGGTTATATATATCTTCTGGATATCAGGAGGGCTTATCCCTGTGCATTGACTCTCTCCTTCTCCTTCGATGTCCTGTATAGGCCAAAAAAAACTACGCGTTTCGAGGACTCACAGTTCCTCTTCGTCAGCTTCTCGCTGGTAGTCAAACTGGTAACCTAATAAAGTCCAAACACCCCCACAAAGATAATACAACCAAAGAAATGGAGGAAGATCCAATACTAACAAGACGGTGCAAAAGGACATATGGAGGTGCAATAGAACTAAGATAGAATTCCAATAAGAATAGACTGTGTGTGAAAAAAATAATAATAAAAAAGACTTTGTTCAAACTTTCACAATTAGTTAAAAATGAATAAAAATTATATACTTATATTTCTGATGGCTATAAAAAACAGTCTGTTAATCAGTGTATATTACCAGGATAGTATAAATTCGGCACTTAGTACCATCCAGAGATAAAAAGGAAAAAATGAAGGAGAAAAATAAAAACATTATATAGTATCTCCAATAGGGGTATCAATGTATAGAAACAAATACATATATAAAATAGGTGGATTCAAAGGAATATATCCAAAAGACATATTATATTGATAAAATATAAGGAGGTTCATAAAAGTGCAATGTAAATGTTCAATTGGTACTGGGATAAAAAATACATACAGTATATACCGCTGCGAGTTGAAGGCATACAGCTGACTCTCGTGATTAAGGCCCTTCAGAGCCAAGATATTTAATGTGAAGATCCATTTGGATTCCATCCGCGACATTAATCTCAGGTAATCACCTCCCCTCCATTTTCTGGGGACTAATCGGATCCCACAAAACTTAGTGTCCTTATAAGATTGGTTGTGGAACTTCCGGTAGTGCCGGGACAGTGGATGCCCTTCAAAACCTTCATTCATGTTGATAAAGTGTTCCTTCAGCCTTTTGATAACTTGCGCTTTGTACAGACATCTCCTCCTGCCAAGGCATAAAAAGGGCGTGGCTTGGGGTGTGGATAGGGGCGTGGCCAGACTACGCGTGCCGCATGGTTTCGCCCTCTTTCTAGTCCTCATAGGTTGGCGGTATGCTTGTACTGAGGAGATCTGGGATATCAGTGATTAGGTCCCATATTGTGCACTGTAAGGTCTGGAAAAGCTCCTTCTATCCGTCTCTGTAGCACCAGAGGAAGAACAGAGGGGAAAAGACAGGATTTTCTACATGTCGCGTTATGTAGATGTTCTGCAGATTTATCACAACCGTCCACAAGAAGAAACTGCCATCACAGAGCCGCCTTTAGCTGTTGGAAAAGTTTAAACTTAGTTTTGAATAGTTGCTATAGCCAACAAGGACTTTCTATTTATGCTGGGTCACATGATGCTGGTGCTGGGTGATGTCATGTGACGGAATGTTGTGGGTGATGATGTCACAGAGGGCGTTGTGATGTCACCCTTGGGGTATATAAGGGGGCTCCATCCACCTGGAGCTCATATCTCATTGGCCATATCTTGGTGCTGAGATACCCCCTGGAGACAATGAGGATCGCCATATTGTTTCTGTGCTGTACCCTGTTCTACCCTGTGAATTACCATAGGCTGCCCGTGAGTACCTGTCTATTATTACATATGGAGGACGTTTAGAATCAGCTGCGGCAGGGGAAGGGGATGGGGAGGGGGGTCCTGTAAGAATTTACCTGCGGGAATAAGAGGTTATGGCAGGGAAAGGAGCTTAGGAAGTGACAGTCAGAGGGGATATAAGTGTGGGGTGACCCCTCTGACTCCCACATTCCTGCCTTGTCCTTGTAGTGATTAATGACTTTGGTGTTGTCCCTTATATATCACTTTGCAGTCACCAGTGATCGCTCCGCACTGTGATCCTAAACTACAGTCTCATTTACCTTTTTGCAAACGCCCAGAAGGGGAGGAGTGACATCACACCCATGTGAGCAGATCCCGCCCACTTTTACTGCAGTCGTAATGCGAGCTAGCTGTATTCTGTTTTCATGGAAATATCAGCAGCTGCTCCCCCTAGTGTTTACAAGATGAAAACATCAAAAGAGTTAAAATATTTTTTTCAGATTTTATACCATTAAAACCTTTTTAAATATATATGTGTATTTATATATAAATATAAATACTTTACAATTTTACAATTGTAAAAAAATTGCTGACACTTTCCCTTTAAAAGATCTAAAGACGTTCTGCTTCATGTGCCATTGTGACCAATCACAGCACAGATTATATTTTTTAAACTTTTCTTGAAAAACTGAAGCTGCTCCGTGATTGGAAATCATGTGGAAGGGTTCTCTTTTAGACATTTAGTTAGGTCCAAAGTATCAGTGACATGATGGATAGAACTGTGCAATGATGTCACAGAGGGCTTTGTGATGTCACCCCTGGGTATATTAGAAGCCTCGGCCCATCTGCAGCTTGTATCTCATTGACCATACCTTGGTGCTGAGAGACCTCTGGAGATGATGAGTATCATCCTATCATTTCTGTGCTTTACGTTGCTCTACCCCCCACATTACAGTACACTGAGGGCGAGTATGTTCTCATCAATATGGAGGTCACAAGGATCAGCTAATGAGAATATCGCCTCTTGCAGGACTTCTCATACTGGACACGTGACCGTCCGTCATATGAAAGTCCAACTGTAAATAATATTCCATGGACCCTGGAGGTGAATCCCAAACTTCTTCCTGATCTTCTCAATGGGATATTTCTGAAAGTTGCTTGATAATGTATCCATCACTGTATAATAACAAGGGCTCTCTGTTTGACTGGATTGGGTATAAATATACAGGACTTTATTATGTTTTTTTTCTTTATTATAGGATGACCCACTACCCGTGGATCTCAGAAGAAGCACCTATCAAGCTTCCATCAATCTTCCTCTTTGGCTCTTCCGTGACGCAGTTTTTGTTGCGGTGATGACACTACTGACAATACTAGAGTATTTGGCCTTAAGTCTTGTCCTGAGCAAGTGGGCAATGTCTGAACCTGGTGAAACAATCAGAAAACTCCTGAGAACAAAACCATTCTGAAGGAACAAAGTGCTTGTAAGGAGCCGATTTGCATCCCTCAGATTCAGAAGCAAGACTCCAGGAGAACACCTGTCCTGCCCAATGGCAAATGTTCTACTCCATCCATGGCTCCTGCACCGCAGGATGCGAAAAAGGTTCCTAGTTGCAACTATAAAGTGGCGTTCAGTGATATTGTCTGGGTCAGAATGATCCCTCACAACAATATAGGAAGAAGAGCTCGAAGTTCAACGGAGCTTAAAGAGAGGTTACTGATTTTTCAGAGAAGCCAACAACCCAGAATTCCAGAGCCAAGAGCACCAGAACCTAGAACACCAGAACCTACCATGTCAGAACCTAGTATGTCAGAACCTAGAATGCCAGAGCCTGAAATGCCTACAACACCTCAACCCAAAATCAAGAGGAGAAGATGTTTCCTTAGATGTCTTAGAGGCGAGGAAGATTGAGAAGGCAACTGCTTGAACTTTCCCATTGCTCGTGTTTTCATCACAGGTTAGTCCTATACATGCTGTCTGATGGGCACCATCTTACTACATACAATGCAGCATTGCACCTGAAATCGCATGGATATTTTGTCACACACTTGCACTTTAGCACCTTATCATATGGCGCATATATCTATGAACGCTTTGCTAAGTATCACTGTCTAGTATGTGCTTCTGATGAACCTATTTTAGGAAAACGTGTCGAGGTTTGGCATACTATGTACTTGAGTTTGGCGTACTATGTGCTTGTTGGTAAATTCTATTGCCATCTATAATCTACTAGATATTATAATGTCTCTGGTGGGATGCCCCATGCCGAATTGTTGATAACTGACTATGAGCATTGTCCTCTATTTCTTATCTACTATGGTTACAGGTTGATGTGAAGAGAGCTGTGCCATTGGTAGCGATTTTTCTACTGATTTGTCAGTTATATTTATGTTAGTTTAGCAAATTTCTGCTTGTAGGGTCTAATGTTTTACCATAGTGTATGTTCTGTGAGCTAAATTGTCATACTTATGCACTAGATAGATTATAAATTGTGATGCTTATGTACAAGATAGATTATTAGTTTAATCGGTGATTTTTTAAATATTTTTTAGCATCAGGAGACTCAAGAATCGCATCTTACAGAAGACAAGAAGCCTAAATGCCGAAGGGTGATGACCTGTTGATGGCCCACAGCTGGAGGGTCATTACCTCTTGATGGCACAAAACTGGACAGAAGATAAAAACATTTGATGGCACACAGCCGGAGGGTGATGATCTATTGATGGCCATAGCCAGAGGGTCATTACCTGTTGATGGCACACAGCCGGAGGGTGATGACCTATTGATGACCATAGCCAGAGGGTCATTACCTGTTGATGGCACACAGCCGGAGGGTGATGATCTATTGATGACCATAGCCAGAGGGTCATTACCTGTTGATGGCACACAGCTGGAGGATGATGACCTATTGATGGCCATAGCCAGAGGGTCATTACCTGTTGATGGCACACAGCCGGACAGAGGATAATTACCTGTTGATGGCACACAGACGGATGGTCATTACCTGTTCATGGCGCACTGCCGGATGGTCATTACCTATTGATGGCACACAGCCGGAGGGTGATGACCAATTGATGGCCATAGCCAGAGGGTCATTACCTGTTGATGGTGCACTGCCGGATGGTCATTACCTGTTGATGGCACACAGCCGGATGGTCATTACCTGTTCATGGCACACTGCCGGATGGTCATTACCTGTTGATGGAACACAGCCGGAGGGTGATGACCTATTGATGGCCATAGCCAGAGGGTCATTACCTGTTGATGGCGCACTGCCGGATGGTCATTACCTGTTGATTGCACACAGCTGGAGGGTGATGACCAGTTGATGTCGGACTGCCGGATGGTCATTACCTGTTGATGGCACACAGCCGGACAGAGGATCATTACCTGTTGATGGCACAAAGCCGGTCAGAGGATAAGATCTTTTGATTGCATACACCGGGTCCCTCCCTGATAACAGGGAACCCTGGGGAATACTCGTCATCTTGATCCCCCACTGACTAAATACTTGCTCCACCTCAGCCTACACCATCATGGAGGACACTTCCACCTGTGTCCACTGTAAGGTTCGACTTTCTTTTATCATTTCAGCAGATTAATAAACATCATAAAGCTGTAAAACTATCGAGTAATTTATTATAAATTATTATAAAGAAATATAAAGTATAATAGATAGCTATAGAGGGCACAGAAGACGACTAACTATAGTAAGCATGGTATCGCCTGATATATACTGTATATTCTAGATGGCGCTATTACACTAAATACATCACAACCTCCAGGGTGATATTACCGTACAATGTGAGATCACTAATAATGGCCACAGATTATGAGAAAATGACCAGCTCCATAGTCCTGGAGTTATTATAAATGTCTCTAGTGTGAGGCAGGGACTGGACGAGTGTTGGAGGGAGGTATATTCCCCCAGGACGTCCTTTATGTATCCATGCTGTAGAATCTGCCGTATACTTCTGTTCTAGCAGTCAGACATTTCACTCTGCAAATCACAGGCTCAACATTGTGTAAAACTACCACCGTATATAAGAGCACTCAGAATAAAAACTAGCGGCATGCCGTGCACTGCCCACGTCATGTGTACGGGATACAGGACCTGCAGGACCTGGTACGGCCATTATAGTTGATAGATTAATGATACCTGTGCAGATGAAGGGAAAAAAATATGTGCAACAGCAGGAGGAGAAAGTCTCAAAATGTAATTTGAAGAGTATAATAGAGAAATGGGAAACTTCTGGAGATGCAGATAAGTGGTACCAGGGCAAAACGTAAGTGCAGTCAGACATGGGAAAAGTGCAAATGATCCAGCGTAAAGGTTTGTTTAGTAGAAAAAATATTAAAACTTAGCTTTTATTAGCCATATAAAACACTGCTCCACAAAGAATACAGCAAATGTGCAACTATCATAGCTTACAGACCTACACGTTTCAACAAATCATGTCTTAATTATGGCCCTACTACTAGAATGACAAAAAGGCATATATATATATATATATATATATATATATATATATATATATATCCACGTGCCTGTATGACCTCCCTACAACGCCTGGGCATGCTCCTGATGAGGTTGCGGATGGTCTCCTGTGGGATCTCCTCCCAGACCTGAACTAAAGCATCCGCCAACTCCTGGACAGTCTGTGGTGCAACGTGACGTTGGCGGATGGAGCGAGACATGATGTCCCAGATGTGCTCAATCAGATTCAGGTCTGGGGAACGGGCGGGCCAGTCCATAGCTTCAATGCCTCCATCTTGCAGGAACTGCTGACACACTCCAGCCACATGAGGTCTGCCATTGTCCAGCATTATGAGGAACCCAGGGCCAACCGCACCAGCATATGGTCTCACAAGGGGTCTGAGGATCTCATCTCGGTACCTAATGGAAGCCAGGCTACCTCTGGCGAGCACATGGAGGGCTGTGCGGCTCTCCAAAGAAATGCCACCCCACACCATTACTCACCCACTGCCAAACCGGTCATGCTGAAGGATGTCACTCTCCACGGCGTCTCCAGACTCTGTCACGTCTGTCACATGTGCTCAGTGTGAACCTGCTTTCATCTACGAAGAGCACAGGGCGCGAGTGGCAACTTTGCCAATCCTGGTGTTCTGTGGCAAATGCCAAGCGTCCTGCATGGTGTTGGGCTGTGAGCACAACCCCTATCTGTGGACGTCGGGCCCTCATACCACCCTCATGGAGTCGGTATCTAACCGTTTGTGCAGACACATGCACATTTGTGGCCAGCTGGAGGTCATTTTGCAGGGCTCTGGCAGTGCTCCTCCTGTTCCTCCTTTCACAAAGGCGGAGGTAGCGGTCCTGCTGCTGGGTTGTTGCCCTCCTACGGCCCCCTCCACATCTCCTGGTGTACTGGCCTGTCTCCTGGTAGCGCCTCCAGCCTCTGGACACAGCCAACCTTCTTGCCACAGCTCGCATTGATGTGCCATCCTGGATGAGCTGCACTATCTGAGCAACTTCTGTGGGTTGTGGAGTCTGTCTCATGCTACCACGAGTGTGAAAGCACAACCAACATTCAAAAGTGACCAAAACATCAGCCAGAAAGCATTGGTACTGAGATGTGGTCTGTGGTCCCCACCTGCAGAACCACTCCTTTATTGAGGGTGTCTTGATAATTGCCAATAATTTCCATCTATCCTCTATTCCATTTGCACATCAGCATGTGAAATTGATTGTCAATCAGTGTTGCTTCCTAAGTGGACAGTTTGATTTCACAGAAGTTTGATTTACTTGGAGTTATATTCTGTTGTTTTAAGTGTTCCCTTTATTTTTGGAGCAGTTTATATAGATACATACAGTGAGTACGGAAAGTATTCAGACTCCTTTAAATTTTTCACTCTTTGTTTCATTGCAGCCATTTGATAAATTCTAAAAAGTTCATTTTTTTCTCATTAAAGTACACTCAGCACCCCATCTTGACTGAAAAAAACAGCAATATAGAATTTTTTTGCAAATTTATTAAAAAAGAAAAACTGAAATATCACATGGTCATAAGTATTCAGATCCTTTGCTCAGACACTCATATTTAAGTCACATGCTGTCCATTTCCTTGTGATCCTCCTTGAGATGGTTCTACTCCTTCAATGGAGTCCAAATGTGTTTAATTAAACTGATAGGACTTGATTTGGAAAGGCACACACCTGTCTATATAAGACCCCACAGCTCACACTACATGTCAGACCAAATGAGAATCATGAGCTCAAACGAACTGCCCAAGGAGCTCAGAGACCGAATTGTGGCAAGGCACAGATCTAGCCAAGGTTATAAAAGAATTTCTGCATTACCCAAGGTTCATAAGAGCACAGTGGCCTCCATAATCCTTAAATGGAAGAAGTTTGGGACCACCAGAAGTCTTCCTAGACCTGGCCGTCCAGCCAAACTGAGCAATCGTGGGAGAAGAGCCTTGGTGAGAGAGGTAAAGAAGAACCCCAAGATCACTGTGGCTGAGCTCCAGAGATGCAGTAGGGAGATGGGAGAAAGTTCCACATAGTCAACTATCACTGCAGCCCTTCCCCAGTTGGGCCTTTATGGCAGAGTGGCCAGATGGAAGCCTCTCCTCATATGAAAGCCCGCATAGAGTTTGCTCAAAAACACATGAAGGACTCCCAGACTATGAGAAATAAGATTCTCTGGTCTGATGAGACGAAGATAGAACTTTTTGGTGATAATTCTAAGTGGTATGTGTGGAGAAAACCAGGCACTGCTCATCACCTGCCTAATACAATCCCAACAGTGAAACATGGTGGTGGCAGTTGTTAGAACCCTCCTGTTAGTTTTTTCTATTTTGTGGTCATGTGACCTTCTGCCTATTTATTCCAGCTCCGCCCTTCAGGCTTTGCTGGACTTCAGTGTTACTTTGACTCTTAATCTAGCCAGGTGCTTTGTACCTACTGTATCTCTCTAGTTTGTTTGGTCCTTGGACCACTAAGTACTTTTGTCTGTTTGTCTTCTTCTGCTACTACTTCTGCCAGGAGGTGTCCAGTTTTGTCCCAGTCCTTAGTTCTTTTAGGGACCCCTCCCTTTAATCTATAGGTCTGTGTTCAGATTAGCCGCGGACATAGGCGGGTCTGTTTGCAAGGAACAGGTTGCCCGCTGCATCGTAAGGAATCAGCTTAGTCCTATTGTATGGACAGATTTCCTCTCTTTCCTTAGTTCTTGTAGCAGATCATAACAGCAGTATCATGCTATGGGTGTGTTTTTCAGCTGCAGGGACAGGACGACTGGTTGCAATTGAAGGAAACATGAATGCGGCCAAGTACAGAGATATCCTGGATGAAAACCTCTTCCAGAGTGCTCTGCACCTCAGACTTGGCCAAAGGTTCACCTTCCAACAAGACAATGACCCTAAGCACACAGCTAAAATAACAAAGGAGTGGCTTCAGAACAACTATGTGACCATTCTTGACTGGCCCAGCCAGAGCCCTGACCTAAACCCAATTGAGCATCTTTGGAGAGACCTGAAAATGGCTGTCCACCAACGTTTCCCATTCATCCTGACGGAACTGGAGAGGATCTGCAAGGAAGAATGGCAGAGGATCCCAAAATGCTGGTGTGAAAAACTTGTTGCATCATTTCCAAGAAGACTCATGGCTGTACTAGCCCAAAAGGGTGCTTCTACTCAATACTGAGCAAAGGGTCTGAATACTTATGCCCGTGTGATATTTCAGTTTTTCTTTTTTATTAAATTTTGCAAAAATTTCTTCATTTCTGTTTTCTTTCAGACAAGATGGGGTGCAGAGTGGACTTTAATGAGAAAAAAATGAACTTTTTAGAATTTACCAAATGGCTGCAATGAAACAAAGAGTGAAAAATGTAAAGGGGTCTGAATACTTTCCGTACCCAGTGTACATGCATGGAAATAAATGCAGAATTATATTTCTTAATACTGCAGTATCAGATCCTGTCTTGAATTTAACCCCTGTGGTATCCAATGTGAAAATCCACAGGGACTCCCCTGATGAATTACAATTGAGGAAATCATGAATTTTATATTCTCTATCATTACTTAAGGACATAAAACTATCTGTTTTAACCGCATGTAGACACGCTTTGCACCGATTGGCTCCACATCTGAAGAAACCTTTTGTGCTGAGCCAATTTGGTTGTACAGTATTAGTCTCACTCAGGGGTGGATTAAGAGTAGCAAGGGCCCCCTCCACACACCTGATTTATCACGTGACATGTCACATGATCCCCGTGATAGATCATGTGATAGTTCACGGGAAATTAATTTGGCATAATATTAATTGTGCTGCCCCATCTGAGAGCAGCACAATATTGGGGCAGATACCCTGATTCCAGCGATGTGTCACTTTTTCAGCTGCTTGTTGTCATTTTGAGAAAATCACCGTTTTATCTGCTGCAGATCTAGCAGCTCTCTGAATGCTGCGCTCTGTATAGCCCCGCCCACACCACTGATTGGCAGCTTTCTGCCCATGCTCAGTGTACACAGAAATCTACTGATCAGTGATGGGGGTGGGGTCCTACAGAACTTACTAGTC